>NC_056746.1:755619554-755637078 GCF_019279795.1 Protopterus annectens | reverse complement strand
CTGTTTGCTAAGAGTACCAACTGCCAAAACAGCTCCCTGTATTCTATTCTTTCTTCTCAGGGTCCACCTCTAGGATCCTACTCTATCTGGTCCAGGGCAAAGAACTTATAGTTTGCTCCAGCACATTTCATACAGTGTTTATAGAATGCATTACTTAAGTCCCTATTTTGAATAGCATGCAATTGTTTGTAGACTCTCTAATAGTTTTTCCTACATAAAATGCCCCACATAAATAACAGGTATCAAGGTATATAACTCCCAAACTATCACAGTTGGTATAGCTGTTATCCTCAATAGTCCTACCACTAGATTAAATCTGTGTAAGCTCTTTATTCACCAAATAGGGACATTGGGAACAGGCCCCACATTTAAAGGTACCATTCCTCCTCTTACTTTGGTTTCTCACAGGTTTCTCTACTAAGTCTTTAAAATGATTCCCTTTCCTATATGCAGATGTTAGTGGTTCCTTAAAAATGTCCTCCAGCTCAGAGTACCAACCAAACTTATTCCAGTTCTCTTGAATAATTGTCCAAATAGTATTTGTGTTGTTATTAAAATTCATAATGAGAGCTCCTCTTCCATTTTCTATCCTCTCCTCTTTTATATTATAATTTCCCTTATTCTCTCCTATATTTGCTTGTTCTTTCCCCAAATTTGGGTTATATTTTCATTCTCTTCCTTTCATTACCTCTCCCATCACCTCTTCAATCATTTCTATGGGGTATTTCCTTTCCAAGAACATCTCTTTCAACTTATTGTATTCTATCTTATAATAATTGCTCAAGGTAGTCATCCTCCAGCCTCTTATAAATTGCACCTTCAGGATATTTCTTTTTTGTTTAAAAGGGTGTGCACTGGTGAAATATAAATAGGAATTAGAGAATGTCTCCTTCCTTAATATAGCTGATTTAAATTTTTTCTCTTCCTCCATCTTATGTATAGTAACATCTATATAATTGATTTTATTTTTGCAGGGGCGGCTCGTGGCATAGGGCTGCCGGACTGCAGCCCCCTCAAAAAGAAAAAAAGAAAGAAAAAGAAATGAAAAAATAAAAAAAATATTTTTTTGGAGCTCATGATCGCCAAGATAGACCGAGTCCCGGCTTATCGGTCTATCGCATGCCTCAGGCAGTCTGCCCCATAGGGGACACAAGGAGCGTCTGTGCACTGTTATGGGACGCATCCGGACTGCAAGAGGAGCAGCAGGGACTCGGGACAGTGCCTCAGGGATCTCGTCCGGCCGGAAGGAGCATGTGGATCTCGGGTCTTCAGTATTGGCGCTGGAAGGATGTATGGATTGTATGGACGTTAACTCTGGATGTATTCATTCAGGAAAGGTGCCTTTCAATTTACAATGTTTATTTTTCTTTGTGTATGGTGCTTGTGCTACTGGAGTTTGTGCATGGTGCTTGTGCTTTACTGGAGTTTGTGTATGGTGCTTGTGCTTTACTGGAGTTTGTGTATGGTGCTTGTGCTTTACTGGAGTTTGTGTATGGTGCTTGTGCTTTACTGGAGTTTGTGTATGGTGCTTGTGCTTTACTGGAGTTTGTGTATGGTGCTTGTGCTTTACTGGAGTTTGTGTATGGTGCTTGTGCTTTACTGGAGTTTGTGTATGGTGCTTGTGCTTTACTGGAGTTTGTGTATGGTGCTTGTGCTTTACTGAGTTTGTGTATGGTGCTTGTGCTTTACTGGAGTTTGTGTATGGTGCTTGTGCTTTACTGGAGTCTGTGTATGGTGCTTGTGCTTTACTGTGTGTGTGTGTGTGTGTGTGTGTGAAAATGCCCCAGGTGCTTATGGTGGTGTGGTAGGGAATGCCTCAGGCTTGAACCCTGTACCCTGTATGCAGGTGTTAAAGACTTGAGTTCCCTACCCACCACCATTTGTAAAAAAATTTCAGATTTTTACCTCATATTTGATCTGATCTGTTCCTCATAATATCTGTGGTTTGTAAATGTTGTAATGCTTGATATTTGATGGTGTAGTAGTAGCATTGTTGCCTCACAGCTGCAGGTTCTTGGGTTTGATTCTTGACTGGGTGCCTTCTGTGTGGAGTCTGTATCTTCTCCCTGTGTTTGTGTGGGTTTGCTTTTGTGCCCTCCCATGTTACAAAGACATGTCTGCATTATTTCTTCCTGGGCCTCCGCTGAAAATTTGTTTATTTGTTCCAAGTCAGACTGTCCTGATTAAAAATGTTAAATAAAATTGATAGGCATTTGAATTTCAGACTTAAGGGTTTCTGAATGTTTAATTCCCGCGATTTGATGGTGCAGTGGTAGTATTGTTGCCTCACAGCTATAGGTTTTGGTTTGATTCTTGGTTGGGGTGGCTTCTGTGTGGAGTCTGCATCTCCTGCCTGTGTTTGTGTGGATTTGCTCTGGTGCCCTGCCATTTTACAAAGATGTGTCTGCAGTTTTAATCTCTCGCCTCTGCTGAAAATTGTTTTTGTTCTGTCCGCAGTAAATTTGACAGGCATTTGAATTTCAGACTTCAGGTTTCTGAATGTTTAATTCCTTGCAGATTTGATGGTGCAGTGGTAGTATTGTTGCCCCACAGCTATAGGTTTTCTGGTTTGATTCTTGGTTGGGGTGGCTTCTGTGTGGAGTCTGCATCTCCTGCCTGTGTTTGTGTGGATTTGCTCTGGTGCCCTGCCATTTTACAAAGATGTGTCTGCAGTTTTAATCCCCAAGCGCCTCTGCTGAAAATTGTTTTGTTCTGTCCGCAGTAAATTTGACAGGCATTTGAATTTCAGACTTCAGGTTTCTGAATGTTTAATTCCTTGCAGATTTGATGGTGCAGTGGTAGTATTGTTGCCTCACAGCTATAGGTTTTCTGGTTTGATTCTTGGTTGGGGTGGCTTCTGTGTGGAGTCTGCATCTCCTGCCTGTGTTTGTGTGGATTTGCTCTGGTGCCCGCCATTTTACAAAGATGTGTCTGCAGTTTTAATCCCTGCCTCTGCTGAAAATTGTTTTTGTTCTGTCCGCAGTAAATTTGACAGGCATTTGAATTTCAGACTTCAGGTTTCTGAATGTTTAATTCCTTGCAGATTTGATGGTGCAGTGGTAGTATTGTTGCCTCACAGCTATAGGTTTTCTGGTTTGATTCTTGGTTGGGGTGGCTTCTGTGTGGAGTCTGCATCTCCTCCATGTGTTTGTGTGGGATTTGCTCTGGTGCCCTACCATTTTACAAAGACGTGTCTGCAGTTTTAATCCCTGCTGAAAATTGGTTTTGTTCTGTCCGCAGTAAAATTGACAGGCATTTGAATTTCAGACTTCAGGTTTCTGAATGTTTAATTCCTTGCATAATTGATGGTGCTGTGGTAGTATTGTTGCCTCACAGCTATAGGTTTTCTGGTTTGATTCTTGGTTGGGGTGGCTTCTGTTTGGAGTCTGCATCTCCTGCCTGTGTTTGTGTGGATTTGCTCTGGTGCCCTGCCATTTTACAAAGATGTGTCTGCAGTTTTAATCCCTGCGACACTGCTGAAAATTGTTTTTGTTCTGTCCGCAGTAAAATTGACAGGCATTTGAATTTCAGACTTCAGGTTTCTGAATGTTTAATTCCTTGTATAATTGATGGTGCAGTGATAGTATTGTTACCTCACAACTATAGGTTTCTGGTTTGATTCTTGGTTGGGGTGGCTTCTGTCTGCATCTCCTCCCTGTATTTGTGTGGATTTGCTCTGGTGCCCTGCCATTTTGCAAAGACGTGTCTGCAGTATTAATCCCTGCATCTCTGCTGAAAATTGTTTTGTTCTGTCCGCAGTAAAATTGACAGGCATTTGAATTTCAGACTTCAGGTTTCTGAATGTTTGATTCCTTGGCAGATTTGATGGCAGTGGTAGTATTGTTGCCTCACAGCTATAGGTTTTCTGGTTTGATTCTTGGTTGGGGTGGCTTCTGTGGAGTCTGCATCTCCTCCATGTGTTTGTGTGGATTTGCTCTGGTGCCCTGCCATTTTACAAAGACGTGTCTGCAGTTTTAATCCCTGCTGAAAATTGGTTTTGTTCTGTCCGCAGTAAAATTGACAGGCATTTGAATTTCAGACTTCAGGTTTCTGAATGTTTAATTCCTTGCATAATTGATGGTGCGTGTGGTAGTATTGTTGCCTCACAGCTATAGATTTTCTGGTTTGATTCTTGGTTGGGGTGGCTTCTGTTTGGAGTCTGCATCTCCTGCCTGTGTTTGTGTGGATTTGCTCTGATGCCCTGCCATTTTACAAAGACGCGGTCTGCAGTATTAACTCCCTGCCTCTGCTGAAAAATTGTTTTGTTCTGTCCGCAGTAGAATTGACCGCATTTGAATTTCAAACTTCATGTTCTTCAGGAATACATAGTAGCACAACCTTTTTTCTAGCAATTTTCTAAGTTTATAAGATGAATATTTTAAATTTGTCCCTATTTTTGGGACTGTATTCCCCATTATTGGCTCTCATTCCAGGTTTTTGTGCTAAGGTTGACAGCTATGGCAAGAACTGAATTCACTGAATATGGACTGTAGAATTGTGCATATTTACTGATAAAGGTGCACTGTAGAATTGTGCATATTTACTGATAATGGTGGACTGTAGAATTGTGCATATTTACTAATAATGGTGGACTGTGGAATTGTGCATATTTACTAATAATGGTGGACTGTAGAATTGTGTATATTTACTAATAATGGTGGACTGTGGAAGTCTGAGTAGACTTTTTATGATAAATGTTCTCAACTGGGCAGTTTTAAGCCATTATGGGTGCATATGTTTTGTTTCATTGCTTACTGGAAAATGTTCAAAAACAAATTTAAAACACCCTCTAACAAGTGTACTGTATTGTACAAGGAATATAATTTTAGTACAATGAGGAAGGTGTATCAAAGAGCACATGTATGTTTCATATGCAAGGGCCTATGATTCGCAAACAGCCCAAAATTAATCTATATCTGCCACTGGCAAAATGTATATTCTTTGAATGTGGGTTTCTATGAATGTGAGTTTCAAGGGCAGAGAAGTTTTAATGCTAAGTTTTCATTGTGAGACTGCATTGCTTTGTTTAACAGATTACTTAATGTTTGTGCTGTAAAATACAAAATAAAACTTTCAAATGAAGTCCAATCATTGAAGTAAAGCAGTATGCACATTAGTGTTTATGGTAAATGGAGTGAAATAGCCAAGTAATGGTTAATTGGAATGGCTGCAGAGGCTCCAGTTCAACCATTATTTTGTCAGGGGGGGAAAGGGCAGCAAACTCAGACAGGCCCAGCTGAACTATACCTCCCAACTGTCCAGATTTTCAAAGAATGAATAGATTTTGCTTCTTATTTTTGGTTTGTTGTTCATAAAATTTGTAGTTTTAATTCCTAAATGATTTGCCAGGAAGTCACTAAATAATAAGTTTCAGACTTCATAACCTTCATAAAATGCATGTTAAAGTAAGAGCCGCTCTATCAACTGTCTCAATTTATACAAGAGCAATTTTAGTACTGTTTATATGTGCCCCCAATATATTTGGCCTTGTTCAGATTTACTGCATTAACAGGTTGAGAGGTACATGCAAATAAATTGCTTTATAGAATTAGGCATAGCCAACCTCTCAACTGTCCCCAATTTTTGGCTCAAAATGTTGCTCTTCCCCTAATAATCCCTCCAAAATAGCAATTTTGGAAGAAAACATGGAGGGTTTACAATTAAGAAATAACTGTAATAATCAAAGTTATAGATTACTTGAAATGCATGTAGATTCTTTTATTTTGTCAGCTGCTCAAGGTAGCAGTACTAATATTAAAGTGTCCCTTCTTTGACAGGTAGAAGCTGTATTGTGTGTCTATTTTATATTTTGCATCACATTTTTGGTCCATTTTTCATAAAATTGTGTTTTTGGCAAATTAGTGACAAATCACTTCAAAGACTGAAGTTAGAAAATGACAGACATTTGAGTTTCAGATTTTATACCCTTCAGAAAATTCATACTAATGCAAGACCTATTCTATTATCTTCTAAGTTTATTAGAGCAATATTTAAAAATTGGCCTGCTTGTTCTGCGCTTGGCCCACTTCGGTGTATGGCTTTGTCCAGATTTCTTGCTCTTGAAGTTGAGAGGTATGACAAATGTGTCAGGGCCATCCTAGTCAGCCAGAGAGATTTCAAATTGTGACATGCTTTGTTGCACCCACTCCCCATGTAGTGACTCTGGATGTGTCCAAGCAAGGCAAGGAGTAGTTGTATCTACCTTGGATGGGGAGGACACACTGCATAAGGTACTACAGTGGCTTTTCATCTGTCCTTGATTTTGCAGAATGGTCTGGTTTCTGTCATATTTTTGTACTGTTGATTTATGCTTATTACTCAAAGTGCCTGTTGCTCTGTGTTTAAGTAGCAATGCTTTAATGACCATAAGGTAAGCTTGTCTGACATCGTAAGATGCAAGTAAGCTTTAATAAGCATACTGTTAAAGAATTGCCAACATTGAAAGCCTTTCTGTTGTTGCCATGCAGAGAATACTTGACTAGATAATGTATAAGCCTTGGGGTATTAAAGGACAGGATTCCATTATTTTAAAAAGCTCATTACACTTGTTGGAGACTTCCAGTCATCTCTACAGGCTTTTACCCGTAAACTAAACAGAATGCCAATCATGTGTGGTCCATAACCTGTACAGTAATCCTTTAAGCAATGTATCTTGAGCTGTTTCTTGTTTGCTTTTCATTTTTACTTTTATCATGTTTTCCCATGAAACGCTTGTCAGGCAGCAGGTCTTTTGGATAAGAAACATTTTTACAAGTGGGGGCATCACATAGATTTCTACTTTCAGCATGTTACTTGGTACTTTAATAAAGCTTGAATATATTATAATTAGAACTGCAGTGCAAGGAGAAGTAGTTTGAGTTGAGTGCTTCTTGGTTTTTCTTATAATTTGATTTTGACTGGCATTCCAGTAATGTATTTAAAAAGTAATTTATTTTTTCATGCCTCAACATTTTGTTTCCATCTAGATATTAAGTAAGCTGTCATGCAGCCAATGCATTGAAATATTTTTATTCTTATACACTTATTTTGATTGGAATTTCATAATGATGGTTTGCCACCCAGGGGAGCGTATTTAATTAGTTTTTTTGTGGTTTTGTGCATAGCTCCTCCCCTTTGTGGTTGACCACACCCCTTCCCTTTGACCCCGCCCATTCAGCGTCTCCTGCAGCCCCCCTGTGATTTGAAGTCACCAGCCGCCACTGGGTTTACTATTATATCACTGAAAATGCTTTGGTCAATTGTTTATTATGTCGAGTGAAATAGTTGAATTTGGCAATACTGGAAAATCAGAATGTTGAAAATGAAAATACGAAATGGTAGATTCAACAAGTTCAACATTCCCTTCCTGTAAAATGTATGTCTGAGATCAGCCATAGATAACTCATAGATGTAAATGTCCATCCATTGCAATTGATGTAATTGACATATTTCACATGCAGTATAATGGAAATAGACAGTTGTTTGCACAGACATCAACGTTTAAGCATATGGTCGATTCCAGTGTCACCCGACAGGATAGTTTGTCATGAAATTCCATCAGAAACTACTATTCTTTGTATTTTTATTTTTAATTGCAACACCTGGCATGCTTTACCCAAAACTGTTCAACATGTTTTGGTTCAAAACATCTTTTGTGCAGTACCCAGAACACCTCCAAACTGCAGAAATGCAAAACAAAGTATTTCTCAAACCACCTTGACACATTGCAAATACAGTACACTAATTATGAGCAAAATACACTAAAATGAGCAGCCCTGTGGTACCATTTCCAGGAAACCTCGGGCAGTAAGTTATTCCCTCCTGGATGGTAATCTGTCAAAGATTGCCTCTTTATCCAATAGATGCCTCCTCTTCAGAGATGAAGGTAAACATGCCAGGATTCTATTTTTAAGGTCTTCCACTCTATTTTGCTCTAATTGAATTCCATGGAGAGCATCTAACATATATAGCCATGGATTTCCCAACAGACTTCGCAAACTCCTGCATCTCCCCTCCACTGCATTCTGGCTCCTGGGATAACCTAGTGTACAGGTGTCCCACTGGTTCCAGAAGTTAACATCGAACAGTGGGGGTAGTATTTCCGATGTGGAACATCTCATGCCATACCTCTGAGGTCTACCTAAACATAATTTTCCTTAAAGAATATGCATAATGGCTTACCAGGGTGAGGCATATTAGCCTCAATATCATTTCAGGTATCAAGAACGGACTCTGGGCACATGAGCAACAATGCAGGGATTTGTTTACATAACAGGAAAAAAGCCATGCTACTCCCAAGCTCTGCATTTGTCTCCAGATTATCTGGCATAGGTGGAACCAACATCCCTTAGCAACACTAGTAGGGAAATGAGCTTGAATAGCATTTACCTCCCCTTTTTCAAAACCACTGAGCACTATCCTTGGACATAATCCAAGATAAAACCTAACACACAGGATGAATATGCAATAAAATGTTCTTTCTTTTCTGACTTAAATCAGTCTCATATATGTTTCCAACTGCTTCAGAGACAAATCCAATGTCTCCATTCAGAATGCAAACTCATTTAAATATTCACTAAAACTACATCTATCAAATCAATGCATATACTCTTGTATATTTCCAGGATGAATGCCACAGTTATCTTCAGCTTGCCATATCATCAAACCACTTCTCTTCACCTAGGATCCTATGTCCTACAACTAGTCTTCACCATTTCCTGAACAGTATTACTATCATCTTCCAGCCATATGCAGGTTTGTAATACTGCTTCTTCCATCTCTATACCCCTAATATAAATATGATGGTTATATTGTATTTGACAAACCCACTAATACACCTCTTCAAATGCTCATTGTCCAACATCTAGTAATTCATAAGTATTGTTTATACTGTAATAGTTGCCTATATTTCATATGAATGCATTCTATTTAGCAAATGTGTGCAATTGTTAATGCATATATCTGTACATGTAAATTATTGTCTATTTGAAATGTTTATAACATGTCAAAGCTTTTCTCTCTGGGCTTCCACTGAAAAGGGTTTTTGACTAAACCCAGTCAGACAAGCCAGGTAGACAAAGGCAAAATATAAAATAAATACAATAAAAAAATAAAAATATGTTTTACTGTAAGGTCATACTACTGCAGAGTAAATAATATCTTCTACAGTGTAGGTGGTTTTCATATAATAATGTCCTGAATATATTTTGCAAATGTTTGTGGTGTATATTTCCCTGAACTTCCTTTTCACAGATGTATTCATGAAAATTCTCACGTCTTTACACTACAGGTCTTTTTCAATCTATTTATATCTCTTCAATAAAATAAACACTCTCAATTCATAGAAACTCTTTTATTATCAGGTAAGATCATAGTTCCTTTACCATTCTGATTATTTTTTACTTGCAGTGTAACTAGCTTATTAAAATCATAGTATTTTAATGTTTGTGCATCTACAACTAATTTATTAAGCATTTCAACTGGTTTCCTTTTGTTAACTTTATTCTGAAGTTATATATTTACTTACTCAAATGGCTTTCTTACAATCATTGTTTGCTGAGGCATAATGATGGGCTAAAATTTTGAAAAATCCTGCATAATTCTTGCAAAGCCCTGAAATGTTTACTTGTCTTCTGACTTTAACATTTGCATGACTGTTGTGACTTTTACAGTATTATTTTCAGTCCCTCTGATGTGAGTATGACAAATATATTCATATTTATTGTATTTATTTTATATTTAGTAATATTTTACCTGCTATTATGCTGTCATATTTTCTTTAGCAGCTATATCAGTCTCTTGTCCTGCTACATATTAACCCCCCACACTAATAGATTATCAATTACATTTACAAGATGATCCAGGCTTTCAACTACATGTGCAGCTCTTTGTAATACATCTGGTGCTGATGAAATACTGTACCAGTGTGCAAGGATCTGTACCTTCCTAATGTTTTGTTAAAAGTATATGATTTGTTGCATTGTTCACCTATGTTTGTCTACAAAAAAACTCTGATTTGCAACCAGTACTGAAAAAAAAAGTTAAATCTAGTATTTTTGAGACTATATTTTCAACTGCAAGCACTGGGCAATTCTTTCTGTTACTGACTGCAGTCAGGGGTCTCTGGTTAATACAAATGTGAATCATCAAATAAATAAACAAACAAACAAATAAATGCATAAATTAAATACTCAAGAAACTGCATCTGGTTGAACATTTTTAGCACTTCCATCTTTTACTATATGATTTACAACTTCTTTAAAAACATTAAATAAAAGCAAATGAGCTCATTAAAAAAACATATCAAAATCTCAAAAGGACAGATGCAATTCATTAATAAATCAGAAACTGAAACAGTCCACAGGATTCAGCAAGCTCTGCATGGCATGCAGGAATAGTGCAGGAGCTGCTGGAGGCAATATGGCCACTAAGAGATCCAGGAACAAGCTCCCGGGATGTGCACGAGCGCCCCTGCACTATTCTTGCATGGACACAGCTCATGTATGCTAATTACCCCATTTGCGGGTGAGAACCATGCTAATGAGGTAAATTAGCAATCCAGGAACCTAGCAGCCAACCATGCAGAAGTAGTGTAACCTGCAGAAATGTACTCAGTTAGTAACCGAGTACATTTTTACAAACTACAAAACAGAGCCATGATAGCTCCAACTAAAGGGTGTATATAATGTGTAAAGCATGCCAGTGGCCAAATATATGGCCATTGGCATGGAAAACAGTTGCAAAAAAAAACATTTATTTTTTTGGCCGATTTTGGCCATTTAAGCATAGGGCAGTGGCACACAAATGGGATCAGCCAGAAAATAAAAGAAAAACCCTGAAAAAAGCTTTCTCTGCAGAATCACAATTTTGCCATTATAGTCAGTGGCAGGCAGAAGACAACAAGGCCAGTGAATAGTAGTTGCTGAGGGGAAAGGCTCAGTGTGGGATTTGTAACTAAGCGTTAGCAGGCAATCCTATGCAAATGAGGTGAATGATACTGAATCACAGATTTCCCCTCATGGCTAGCCTGCACTCAACCAGTGCAGGAAGACCATGGTGCAAGCCTAAGAGCTAGCTGACATCATAGAGGGGTGTGTCAGGCATACTGCAAGCTTATTGGAGCCCTGGGGCTTGGATTTGCCCTTAGCTTAGCAGAGCTAAGGAAGAGGGTGTGTCTGAAGCTGCCCATCACACTTTGCATTGCCTAAATGGGTGTGTCCTCCACACACTGGGTTTTAAACAAAAAAAAGTAAACCAGAAATTAGCAGCTCCATGCACATCTGAGCACTCGGTTTGTGCAGCGTGCCTTGGGGCTAAAACAGGAAGGCAATGGGAAGGGAAAACAGCAGTAGGAAGGTAATGAAGGAGAACTAGCATAGCTGACAGGTGAACTGTATCAGAATCAACCAATTACACTGGCAGCAGCCCAGCCCAGCCCAGCACACTACTATAAACTATGCAAACACCTTTCCCTCTGTTTTCTCCCACAATCTCTATACCACCTGTGTATACAAATGGGGAAATTTTACCTAACAAAAGCAAAATGACAGGGGCTGCATTTGCTCTCATAAATCAACATGTGGAAGAGGCTGAGGGTGGTGAGGATGATAATGCTGATGACCAACCCACAATGAGAAGAAGGAGAAGACTGTACAGACCCAGGGTAACCTACCAGGGGCTACATGAGCTGGAGATAGTGGAGCACTATAAGGTGGACAGGGACCTCTACTACAGCAAATTGTTGAGCTGTGCTGGCCACACCTCACACACAGAACCAACAGAGGGGAACACATCACAGTGGATACCAAGGTATATTTAGGCCTAAGAATACTAGCCACACGTATCTTCCAAAGGCCAACTAGGGATATCATAGGGATCTCACAGGAATCAGCATCCAGAGTACTCCACCAATTACTGGATGCCATGTCAGCACATGCCGGTGAGCACATATAATTCCTCAACACCCGTGAGGCATAGACCAGCAATATGCGTCTCTTCCACCAAAGAGAAGAATACCCTGAGGTAGTGGGTGCTATAGACTGTACACACATACACATCAAAGCACCACCTGGTGAGTGGGGTAGAGTCTACATAAACCGCAAGGGCTTCCTCCATCAACTGGTGGTCATGCAATGCACAGGCATTATAATGAATGTGTGTGCTAGCAGCCCTGGAAGCTATCACGACCCCACATCTGGATATAAGGACGAAAGGCAGCTGTACCAGAGATTTACAGTGGGGACATCCCATATGGCCACCTAGTGGGGATGCTGGTTACGACTGGTCGCGGGCTGATGACACCCATCAGAAATGCACACACACACACACACACACAAACAAAAACTCCATAATGAGGAACACGCACAAACCAAAATCATAATCGAGCATGTGTTTGGGATGCTAAAGTCATGGTTCTGGTGCCTGGACATATCCAGTGGAGCCTTGCAGTACTCACCAGCTACATGTACCCAAATTGTCATCATATGTGCCATGCTACACAATATTATCCTGCAGAAACAGCTGCAGCAGCAACAGCATGGGGCAGGGCCACACAGCCCCTCCCCCACACTATTGCCAAGGCCTGCACAGGCACAGAGTGACTCAGAGGAGGAGCAACTTGAGCCTGTCCCAGTAGGCAGAAGGTGTGCCCAGTATGCCCAGGCCTTGGCAAAGATGCTACACATAGCACATACACTGACATGGTAGGAACCCAGGGAATGACACCTTTCTCTGACTCACACATACAATAAAAGGGATGCCAAACATGACACTAACTGTGCTTGACCATGTATAGGGAGTGTAACTATGTGCATCCAATATAATCAGCCCTCCAGCACCATCCTCAATACTGGCACAACCACAAGGTAATTCACTCTCCCTGTCAATTGCTGAATGGAGTAGTATGTTTTGTTACTTGTATCTATGGTATGGATGTGAGCAGGCAAGGGAATCGGGTGGCTGAATGAGATGCCAGCAGATAGTAGACACCTATATTATAGCATGAATTGTCTATATTAGAACATCGAAGTTTCAAAACTTCAAATGTTCTAATATCGACCCCTATTCAGCGAAAGCTGAAAATATCAAACATGCAGAACAGTGATTTTTTTCCTATTGAAAATAATTCGGTGTTCCAACACACATACACACAACACAAGCACACCAAACAAGCAGCAATCCACACACATACACCTAAAATCTTACACCCAACCCTACACTAAACTATACACACACCACTAACTATCCACTTACCTTAACCCAAACCCTAACCCTAAGGTCCGTCACTATCGCACACTCACCTCACCCGTGATCCTAACTCCTAACTCAATCACCTCGCCCCTAATCCTCACGTACACACAATCGCACACTTACCTGACCCGCGCCCTAACCCTAACTCACCTAACCCTCCCTAAACCTCATGTCCACACAATCGCACACATACCTAATCTGCACCCTAACCCTAACTATCCTAACCCGCACTCAATCGCACACTTACCTGACCATGACCCCTCAATCCTTCCATTATATTGAAGCGCTGAAAATACATCAAGCAACAGAAGGACAACCAAATTCTTTCCTAGGAAAAAATTTGATTTTCTTTTGCTTCGATATTTTCAGCTTCTCTGAATAGAGGTTGATAATAGAATATTCGAAGTTTTGAAACTTCGATGTTCTAATATAGACCCATGAAATCTGTAACAAATACTGGTGTCACCATAGTAGCCAGTACTAGACAAGGTGACAAAACCCACTGCAGGAAATGTGGTGGGCCAAATGTGTGTCCATAGGAGACACACATGCAAGTCAGTGAGGCTCACATACCCAACAACAGTCTCAGCTAGCAGGACAGGCATAGACAAACACAAAGCAAGGCTGTGCCAAGGCCTATGATTGATGGCTATGGAAAACAGTCACCCTCCAGACCTACACAGACAGACTACAACAGGTCAGGTAGTGGGATGCTAGTTCTGAAGGGTAAAAAGTCTGAAACTGAAATATAGGTCAATAAAACCTAAGAACTGTAGTACAGTGATATGCCTCTAGTCTGCATGATAGGTCAGAATACAGAATGAAATGGAGTACCTGAAATATCAGTACAGTCATAGTAAATGTGTATGTTATCAGTTATCGGGATGTACCCCCCACAAGCCTATGTGTAGAAATATAATATCATGTATGTGTAGGTATAATAACAGTGGAGCACAGATTGCCCTGAGCGTTTGCTAAAGTAGCAGGATAGATTGTAGCACATGTACAATATGCAGGGAATGTGTGTGTTAGGTTGGTGTGTGTTGTATATTGTGTGAGAGTAATCAGCATGTAGACATGGTGGGTTTTGTCCTGGTGGCCATTGGCCAGTACTGCCAATGACAGGGCCAAGTTCTCACAATGGCAGTGCCAAACACAATGCATCCCAGCAAGACACATTCCAGCAGTAAGCCACAGTAATTGTTCGGATGTAATATCTGTCACCATCTGAAAGATGAACATGGCATGAATGTGGGCCCAGACATACAATGAGTACACAGGTGGAAGTACCCTAGACAGAAAGTGAATAAAATGTTACTGCCAAATGGACACACCTTTGGAATTGTACATACAGGTTAGCAGCACATTAGTTGGGTTTGTAGTATGGAATACTGATGTTGTCTGGCCAAACACTGGCAGACCACAAAGGTCATGGGTATGAAGTATTGAGAAACTGCTGATGTCCCTGCACAAGCCAGCATAAGTGAAATTCCCCACATATATCTGTGAGTCAGCTGCAAGTAGCTTCCATAGCACACATGCACTCAGCTCACCCCACCATCAGCCACAGGTACCTCACAATTTTATCCCCAAGCTGTTAGGAATGAGTACAATATGACCCCCACCTCTGTATGGAAATAGCCACAGAATGAAGCTTGCTGAAGAGGTGTTCCATGCCAGGTGTGTCCCTAGCTGTAAGCAGCACCCTGCCAGCATCCACACCACTGGATCAATAATGACAGAAACTATTGACATTAACACCTTGCACACCTATTCTGGCATCCCAGGGGAATATAGTGGCTTTCAGCCTGGGACTGTAGGAGTGACATAATGCAACAGCCTGCTACAGATGGCCTGCATCACTACCAAATGCTCCCAGACCTTTTGTCAAAGGTACGTGTGTCTCACCCTTACTGCCAATGTATGTTTTCTCATGGACTCCCAAATAACAACATAACACAGTCCACAGAACCCAAATGCAAGGCCATGTTGACAAATCCCAGTAACATATTCACTATGTTCTACTGCATGAACCGTGGAACAACCCCAAAATACTGCTGGGATGGATAATGGTTGAGGTGTTTGCCTTATAAACCAAAGGTGCAGGGTTTGATTCTCAAATGGGGTAATTGGCTAGGCTTAAAATGGCCCACAAAGGAAGTTAGCCTAGTATGAATCTATGAATCTATGAAGTGATGACTATAGGGAATTTATCAGATAATGTATCCCAAAAGATGAAGGTTTGGAATTTTTTGTAAGTAGTTTGAGGAAATATTCAGGTTTTTCTTGTCTAATATGTGATATGATGGGTTTAGTTCTGGACCATAATTACATAGTATTCCAGTGAAGTACTTCCTTAGACAAAACTAAGGGAGTGGGAGATGGAGAAGCCAGTGCTCCCATTTTCGCGAACTTGGTTATGCTTGAATGGGAGTCAGAATATGTATTCAAAAGTGAATTTTTTACTGACATAGCATACTATGCCAGATATCTGGACGATATATTCATTTTATGGAATGCATCTGTGGATAGATTAAATGAATTTATGGATTTCCTTAACAACACCACAGAATTTTTGAAATTTACACACAATTATAGTCATACAGAAATTCCATATTTGGATATATTACTCAGTCATAATGAGGATGGTTTTATTTCAAAAGTGTATAGAAAACCTACATTTTCGAATGATTACATTCATTATACCAGTAACCACCCCCCATATGTCTTTAAAAACATGGTAAAAGGGCAATGCATTCGAGCTGCAAGGATGTCATCCACAAAGGATATTATGGAGACTGAGCTTAGGTTTATAAAAAATTTATTTTTAAGCCGCGATTATCCAGTTAATATGGTCCAAGATGTGATTAAATATGTGCAGAATGAGTGGGGCCATAAGTACTTATCATTATTAGGTTGTTACATTATGGACAAAAAGATAGAGAAGGAAAAGGATTTTTGTGGAAGAGTATGTGTATTGATGTATACACCCCATATCCATCTAATTAGAGAAATTCTTGAAAGACAGTGGGAAGTAATAGCATCAATGGATACAGAACAAATATTAGGTAAATTTCCTAAATGTGTTTACAAGACAGCTCCCAATATGAAGCAAATGCTCGAGAGAGACAGCTATTTAAAAGAAAAAGGTGATGGATACAATTGGACAACGAAGTGTGGTAGATGCAAACAGTGTAGGTACATCAATGTAGCCAAGATGATTAGGTTAGAAGATATTAATCGCACTATTATTAAGTGTAGGACGGGTAATTGCAATACTAAACAGATAGTATATGTAGCTTTATGCAAAGAATGCAATGCACACTATATTGGAAAAATGGAAAGACAGCTGAAAAAACGAATTTATGAACACTACTATAAAATACAAAAATGTGATACAAAAAATGCTTTATATAGACACATTTTTAGAGAAAGGGAATGACCATAGCTTTATATTTGCAATTATAGATCAGATTTACAACACACCGTTTGGAGGGAATTGGAAAATGGTGCTGGCACAAAGTGAAAGTAGATGGCAAATTCTGACAGATTCCACCAGAAGGCCAGGTCTAAATGATTTTATCAGTATTAAACCGTTTTTAGCCCTTTTATAATGTATATATAACGGTTGTTATAATGTATATTGTTGTATGTGTACTTTTACGGTCATTAATTAACTTTATATTAACTTTATATTAGTTTTATAGATAGTCACTATTATTATGTGAACATTTATATATAGTGTAGTGCATTCAGACAATATTAAGTTGTTTATTATTATTATTATTATTCTTTTTTGTATAAGCATTGTTTACACAAGCATTTCTTGCACTTGCATTTTTTTTTTTTGCACAAGTAATCCCTGTATCAGCAGTTCTGGCATTATATTTCAGTGAGTTGTGTGTATGTACATCTATTGTATTCTATTATTGTGTTTTACATAATTTTATTCTGATTTTATTTTGTTTTTACCAGTTGGAGGGATCATTTTGATGTTAGATATGCAGTATGTCATTGGAATGTATGCCTTTAAAGTTTTTGGCGGTTTTTTACAATCAATTATTCAATTTGGATGAGTATAAAAAGGTTGAGATTTACATATGATTTGTTCTGAGGAAGACTGTGATATACAGTTGAAAGCGCTAAACCATTCATCATTTTGTATTCGTGTGGATATACAATAAAATATTTCCTACATCCCAGTAATGAAAGCAGTATTCCTAAACAGTCAGCATATCCAGGTTATTGTTATGACAAAAACTATTGACATTAACACCTTGCACACCTACTGCCCCCG
>NC_056746.1:755531985-755619054 GCF_019279795.1 Protopterus annectens | reverse complement strand
ACCAATAACTTTGCTTCTGTGAGGCTAGATAATATACCAGGCTGCCTACTGGCCAGCCTGAAACAGAACCTTTCAAACCCCCTAGAAATGCTATTCAGTATCACCCTTCAAACATGCTTTGTAAGAGATGAATGGAGATCAGCAGCAGATACTCTCCTGAACAAAGGCAGGCCATCAATGGACCCAGGCAGTTGTAGATCCATAAGTCTGACCAGTTGCCTTGGTAAGGGTATGGAGAGGATCATTTTGGAATTAATAACTAAGGACAAGGGTAACCTACAAACTCTTGACCCAAGCCACTTCAGTTTTGTCAAGGGCAGATCCTGTGTGCATAACCTGATTGACTTATTTGGGAAGGTTACTAAAGCAATGGATAAGAGAAGGTCAGTGCATATTGCATATTTAAACCTTGCAAAGTTATTTGATGCCATTCCATGTTCAGGTATTACTCCCAAACTTTCCCATCTAAATGCTAATCCTTATATAACTCATTAAATAGCAAATTGGCTCACAGATACAACACAGAAAGTTAGGGTAGGTAGGGGCGGAGCCAAGATGGCCAACTGATAGCAGCAGTTTTTCAGAGCTCCATGAAACTAATACAAAAAAAATAGGAAATAATTTATTTTATTTTAGCAAAAATACTTGGAATTAATAGATGAAAGTATAAAGTATATTATTAGCAACATTGGTGAACTTAGGAAAGTTTTTTTCCTGTTCAAATTATAAAGGAGACTATATCATTTGTGGAGATGAGCACTTCGAAGACTTCTCAGTTTCACATGGCTTTAAAAAAAGAAATACAGCTTGTGACATCTGCTCTACAAGAACTCTCACTAAAAATTGATGATTTTAAGGAGAATTTACAAAACCTCAAGCAAAATTGTCAGAAACAAACAGATTCTCTCAAGGAATGTATACAGCAGCATCATTTCAGAATAACACACTTAGAAGCATCCCTAAATGATCTTGATGGAAGACGGAAGGAAGAAGAAAGCCAGAAAGATTTTCTCATCAAACAAAACATTTGGCTTTTCAATAAAGTGGATGACCTGGAAAACAGGAAGAGAAGGTCAGATATAAGGATTTTTGGCATCCCTGAGAGAGTTGATGGAGAATTTATAATTTCTTTCCTGAATACTTGGATTCCAGAGATTTTAGATTTAAAGGAGGGTCTGTCGTTTGGTATTGAAAGGGCTCATAGAGCTTTAGGAAAGTCAGTGTCAACATCCTCCTTTACTCCTCCCAGATCAGTAGTCATAACGTTTCTATCTTATTTGGACAAGGATTTGGTCCTAAAATCTGCCTGGAGGAAAAGTCCATTAAAATTTAACCAAAACCCAATTAGATATGATAATGACTATTCTACCAGGGTTTTGGAACAGAGGAAAAAAACTTGGCCATTAATAAACTGTTAACGCAGAATAACATCAAAACTCAGCTTGTCTTTCCTGCCAGAATAAACATTCTATATCAGAATGAAATTAGATCATTTAATGCTCTAGAGGAAGCCACTGCCTTTATTAAAAACAATAACATTATTTTCCTACCTGAAGATATGGAATGGGCATCTGCATCTCTGAAGAGAGTTACTGATAAATCTTGGACTGATGTTAAAAAGAAAAAAAACAAAAAACTGAGTCAAAGATTGCTGTTCCCACTAAATCTCTCAAAGCATCTACTGCAACTGGACTTTAATTTGTTTTATACTTGCTAAATCTTCAAGTAAGGTATGTCATGACAATATTTTTCTTATTGTTTTTCTTTCTCTTTTTGCTTTTTCATTTCTATATATTTTTTTTGTTCATATACAAATTAAATAACTATTTATGCTTTTAGTATATTAGTATAATATTACTGGTTTATTGAGTGATATAATTGAATAGTAAGCTATCTTTGCTTTTATGACCTTAAGATGACATGCTTTATTTCAAACAATATATAGCCCTTTGCCCTGCTAAATGTTCTTCTGAGTTATTACACAGGCATAGTCACTGCTTAGATTGTTTATCAAAACTGTTTTGGATACATGGGATAACAGGGCATATCTATGATTTAGTATATATTAACTAGTTTTTTTTTAATATGTATAAGTTCTGATTGTTTCAGAATACATATTGGTACCTGTGTGAACAAAAAGCTGCTTACTGGCTTTTGACATAAATTGGGTCTCTCTGACAGTTATATGCTTGTATGTTTTATGGCACAAGGTTTTTAAATGGTTACAAGTTATGTTTCCTGTAGAGTTTAATGTTAAAGTGCTGTTTTCTCATTGGCATTGAATGTTATTTTACTGTTTGGAACTATCTGACAGTTAAACTTTGTATTTGTTACTGTAAATAAGCAGACTTTGTGATACAGTTAAAGTGAGGTCAGGAAACTGTACTGTGTAGTGTGCTGGGTGGGAAAATGTCAGTTTGAAATTTAAGAATGGAAGCTTTCTTAGCTCATGACATCATGCATTCTATGCATGCAGATCAGATTACATTACATCTGAAGTGTATATGCAAGCCTAATTGTGAATGTCAAGTCTCTGATTGGTTAATATAGCATAGCAGGCTTCTTTTACAAGAACTATGAGCTACACTGTTGGCAAACATATTCATGGTTCCCTTTTATAATAGTGACTATATTTTGTGATCAAATATATACAGAAATGTTATTTTTTCTTGCAAACAGTTAATTATAGCTGCAATTTCTAGTGAATATACTGGAGTTTTTTATAAATAGATATGTCTAAATAACTTTCCTATGCAGTTAGCAAGTGTTCAGTATAGGCTTATACATTTAAGGAATGCTTATGACTAATGGTAATAACTGTAAGGATACTCAAAGCACCATACTAAATCCTAGCATATATATATATATATATATATATATATATATATATATATATATATATATAATTTTGATTGAATTATAATTACTTTGCATTTAATTTGTTGATTTCCTTATTGTATCCTAGATATTATTTATATTTCAGATGTCATGTTTTCAGTTATTATAAAGTCATGTCTTTTAGTATATTAGCACTTTATGACAGGGAAGGAGCTCAGTAATATCTATGACTTGTGATAGATAACACAACAAACAAGTTATGGGTTTCAGTATTACCCTATTACTATGGTAGATATTTACAGCTATCTCTATCTTAATTTTTGTCTTTGAGTCATTCACTTATAAGACCTGTTATCCATAGTAAGTTTTATATAAATAATGGGTTTTACTAATTTTTGACATTTTAACTGATGCCAGTTAATTATTATTGATTTTAGTCAGTTATTTAAACATCTGCTATTCCAAAAGTTTAGGAGTTAATTAATGACAAATATGTCTTATGGAATATTTCTAAAAATCTATGTTAAGATCTTTTAGGAATGATACACACTCACTATGTGCTAACACCCAATTCTCGTGAAGTTTTTATTTAGTGGGAGTTTGTCATGATAAGATTTATTCTGAGGGCAATTAAATACAAATGCTAAATGATTCTTTGATTTGTTCTGCCATTTTGAAGTTTTTATTAGAACTAATACAGATAACATGCTTAGGTATTTTGGGTAATCATTTAGATTGTTAATGAAGCTAATGTTGCCTTAGTCTATTAAGCACTAAATTCAGATTACATATAATCCTAATATGTCTCTTGCTTCCTTAGTGAATAATTACTGTATAAATGTTTAATGTTTCTAATAATAGTGTATGTGGGCCTATATTGAATCCTCGAAAGCCGAAAATGTCAAATCTGACATTGTCGACACGAGAATAGCGAAACCGCAGAACATTAAAGAGGTAAACAGAAATCTCCATAAGGGGACATTTCCGTTTACTTCAATGTAGTGCTGTCTTGGAGTTGGTGTATTTAAGTAGCGAGGGATGTGGCGGGTGAAGGGAGGCTTGCCCCTCTGCCTACACCATTTAGTATTGTTTTTTGTTTTGTTTTTATTTTTTTTCGGAAAGTTCAATGTTTTAACAGTTCGATCACTAAGGGTCAACCTTCAGTGATTCGAACTGTTAAATATTCGATGTTCCAATATAGACCCAGTGTATGTAACTCATCTCTAAAACCTAACTGGAATTAATATCTGATTAGTTGTTTATCACTACTATTTTTCTCTTAATTTATAATATATTCTCCATTTGTTACTTTGTTTTCATGGGCTCAAACCAACAAAGTTTGATGGTTGGGATAGGTAGTCTAGCAGATTTAGTTTTGTTTCCTAGACTAGGAATGTATCTCATTCCATGTATAGGGTGTATTAAAGTTTATATCAGAGTGAAATATGCTAATTTATTTGTTATTTAACTGTTTTTCTAGTTTTGAAATGCCTGACACAATTGTTTTACTTTTATCTTTCATAGGGAAAGTTATTTGGATTGAGATAAAATAGAAATACAACAACTGATTTTCTATTGTCTATTCAGGAAGAGTATTATGTATTCAGGATTCTGTTAATACAAGTTCCATTATTATTTATCTTTAAAGAATTCTGATATAGATTTAGCTTTGATATCTTTAAATACTAATGGCTTAAACAACCCACATAAGAGAGCCAACCTACTAAGGTATCTTAAACTAAACAAGGCTCAAGTAGTTTTTCTCCAAGAGACACACTTTAAAATAAATGACACATTTATGTGTGACCTTAAGGAATACACAATACCTGTTCAATCTTCTTATAAAAATAAGACCATAAGAGTAACAATTCTATGGAAAAAGACTTTCTTAAATCCTGAAATCATTTACAAACATGTAGATAATGATGGACTCATGGCCTTAGTTATCCTTAAGTTTAATAATAGAATTTGGACCCTGGTTAATTTATACTGGTTCCCGGGTATGGGGACTGGACTAGCTAAGAAACACTTAGACTTTATTACAACTACTTCTAAAGGTAAAAGTATACTAGGAGGTGATTTCAATTGTATCACAGATATTACAGAAACTACCAATAGGAAATCTCCTAGACTATTGTCCTCAGCCAAACAGTTAAAAAATGGACAGAAATGTTTAAATTAAAAGATACCTTTAATGCTTTGGGACCAAATTCTTTACTATTCTCACACCAGGACTATAGGCATGGTACCCAAACTAGAATAGATAAAATTTATATCTCACAAGATCTTTATTTTAACATCTTGAATTTTTCAATACAACCTTGTCCCTTTTCAGATCATAATTCCCTGTTGTTAACAATAAACTTGGATTTCAATCAATTAGTTATTACTTCAAGGATTCCTTCATATATCACACAAATTAAAGTCTTTAAATCTTGGATAACTTCTGAACTTCAGCTTTACTTAGAGATTAATTATAAACCTGAAGCAAACAAAATTATGGTTTGGGATTCTCTTAAAGCCTATCTATATGGTAAAACCATTAGCTGGTGCAAAAATATAATTAAAGAATGGGACTCAGAGTTACAGCAACTCCAAAATCAAATATTATTTCTTAATCTTAAATCTAATAAAGCTTAATTGTTGCAGATACTAAGAAGAAAATAGAAGAAGAAAATAAGAGATACAATGAAATATTATCCCATAAAACTAATTTAGCTATGGACAAACTGAAATTCAATTCTTATGCTACCTCTCCTAAGCATCTTAATATGCAATTATAAATTAATAACATTGATAGTATCTTTCATGAAGGGAAAAGGAAAAAAGTCTCAGACATAAGGGACATTCTGGAGGCTTATAATTATCATTATGCAGAGCATCGTAAAGATAAAATAAGTACAAATGAATGTGGGAAGTTAGAGAACATAGTTCCCAACATAACAAGAACTCCTGAGAAACTTAAGTCAGATCTACAAAAACCTATTTCTCAAAAGGAAACTATAGAGGGGATTAAAGGAAGTAAGTCTAATAAAGCACCTGGAATAGATGGCTTAATTATCAACATTTATAGATTGTTCCCTTCTTCTATAATCTCTCTTCTACATGAAAGCTTTTCTGAAGTTCAAACATTAGCAAATATCCCTCCTTCTTAGAGATATTCTCTAATTTCCCCTATATTAAAAGAGAATAAGGACCATAATCATTACAACTCATATAGACCAATTTCTTTGTTGAATAATGATTGTAAACTATTTATGTCAATTATAGTCAATAGATTGAAAATACCCATATCTAACATAATTAATGAAGACCAAACTGGTTTCATACATAACAGGCATACACAGGATAATATTAAAAGAGTATTAACTCTGATAGATTACCTCAACAGAGGAAACCATGTAGCATTGATAATAGGTCTAGATATTCAAAAGGCCCTTGACTCCTTAAATTGGGGTTATTTATTTAGTCTTACAGTTATTCAATTTCCCCCCTTTTTTATAACAATGATAAAGAAAATCTATGAAAATAATCTAGCATATGTCAAATTAGGTTCCTTTACTTCCAAAGCAATTTGAATCACTAGAGGTACTAGACAAGGATGTCCCATGTCCGCTATCCTATTTGCTCTGATCATAGAAATACTTGCCATTTTAATACATAATAACCCAATGATAAGAGGTATAAATATATATGTCCAATATATTTCTAAAATAATTATGTTTGCTGATGATGTCTTACTTAGCTTACCCAACTCTAAGCAAGTGTTAGGTAAAGTGGATATAGTAACATCAAGTTTCCAAAAAATCTCAGGACTCACCTTCAACAAATCAAAATCAAAATATTTATTATTAAATAAAAAAAAGAACATGCAGGTTCCAGTTAATCATATTATTGGAAACCAAGTTTCAGCTCTAGACTATTTAGGAATAGTCCTAGTCAAGAATATAGAGAAAACCTTACAGCTTAAGTATGCTAAAGCCATAGACTTAATCAAGACATTAATAAGAAAATGGAATAATTTGTTTATAACATTTGATGATATGTTACAACTGATAAAAATGGTTTTGTTACCCAAAATATTATATATAGCACAAGCCCTTATACTTCCACTAGGAAAGAAAATCCTTAAATAAATCACTTCAGCTCTGATGAAATTCCAATGGTACTCCAAAAGAAATAGAGTGGCATATTCTCATCATATCAGAAAATGGGAACAAGGGGGGTTAAAATCCTAGAGATTGAAACTTATATAAAGGCATCTATAATTAAAATAGTGATGAATTGGATAAATCCTAGATACTCTTCCAATTGGAAACAGTTACACTCCATTATACTAATGAATGAAAATTATTTATCAAATAATGCTTTGGTAACTGACAACGATAACAGGATATGGCACTATTTATGTTTAAATTTACAGTATAATACAACAAAATTAAATAAACTAAAAATATTTTTTTTGATTTGTTTAGAAAATTCATTAACACAAATTTAGATATAAAACTGTGGCATAGATTTTTAATACCATTTACTATTACAAGGAATTTCCCCGATAAAACACATAGAGAGATTTTTGGTTTATGGGAAAATAACCTATTTTGCTGGTTGCAATGTATTAAAAACCAACAAGCTTTGAATGCACAAAGTATATCATCAAGCTATGGCCTATCCCCTAATGACTGGCTGGTTCTTCAGAGTGTCACAGCATACACTAGGGATCTGTGTAGAATAATACATAACTCATCGTTCAAAACTGTACTAAAAATTATAAACTGGATTTTTGGAATTTTATATAATAATATTAATGTTAAGAATGAATTATCATATCTATATAACACTTCAATTGTCTATAAGACAGCTCCTAAAGATTCTTACTGGCAATACCCAACTAAAGGGTTTCAAGTATCATTATCAATGGAAGATAAAATAAACATTTTATTTTCAGTTAAACTAACTTCTTACTCACTATACTGGAGGATTTTTCATTGGAAATTTCTAAACAGATCCTTTTTGACACCTGAGAAACTCTCAAAAATGAACCCTTCAAACAGCAAGTTATGTTGGAGATGTCATCTGTCCACTAATGCTGACTGGTCTCATATTTTTTATGACTGTACTAATATTAAACCATATTGGAATGAGATTAACACATTTCTTCAAGCTATCTATACTGATATATTTGATTTGACAAAGTCTTTAATTTTATTGAATGTTGTTAATAGTAATAATATGAAGAAATATTACCTGTATTTGTTGTAGACAATGTTAGCAATAGCCAGAAATGTATAACTAGTAGATGGAACTCTAAAGTAGCACCCACAATGGAGGAATTCCTATCATCACTGAAGAAATGCATGCTAATGGGGAAAAGAATGTTTCCTAAGCCATTGGTTAATAGTCCGTGGGGGAACGTTTTGAATTTGATTGATACCCTACAGATGGAACCAAACTCTTCCTAACTATCATAGTTTATATATTAACTTATTATTTAACTCAAATGTTTTTATCTGAATTATTTTTGTCAGGCTGAATGTAAATACAGTAAATAGTTAATGAATGTTATGAATGTATTAAAATATTGTGTTATTTCAGCAAAATAAAAATCATTTGAGTAAAAAAAAAAGAAAAGTTAGGGTAGGTGACTTTATCCCCTCCAAAAAACTTGTCATTAGTGATGTTGACAAGTATTCAATCCATGTGCTACTTCTCTTTGGTATTTACTTGTCAGAGGTCAAAGTTAATTTTAAGAGTTTATGGCTGACCACATTTACAGACGAGTGTATACTTGGTGCAATTATAAGCTTTCCTGATGACACCAACATTGTCCTTTCCCAACCAAAGAGTTGGTTTCATAAAATCCCTAAGTCACATTGTGCATATTGTACTGGAATTATAGTTTGGTTTTACTGTGTTTCAGAGGCTTACATAATTAGCCAGAAATAGTTTCATTTGCATGATGTCCCCTGTAATTTGGTAGTTAGAGACCAAGGAACCTATGTGGACAACAAATTGTCTTTCGATCACCACAAATCCACCATTGTAAGAAATATGTTTTTTGTTGTGCAGCTTAGTAAGGGTAGGGTGTCTATGTCCAGGGATATGATCCTTCCTCTGTATTTGGCACTTATATGGCCAACCATTGAGTATAATGCCCCTTTTGATATGTACTTGCCCAAAATGTAAAACAACTGTCAAAGTGGATGATTCCATCTCTAGCAAAAGACCAGTCACTAGTGGCATATCACAGGGGTCTATGCTGGGCCCCTTACATTTTGGAATTTATTTCTGAGATGCCCAGGCAAACTTGGGTGGCCTGTGGTTGACCAGGTTCACTGACAATTGCAAATTGGGAGCAATCAATGAGTCCCCCAATTATGTTAATATACCACAGACAGGGTTAACACAGACAAATGACTGGTGCCAAAGCCATGGATTAAAGCTAAATGCAAACAAATGCATTATTATTCCCTTTGGGAAAGCTAACATCCATGCTAAAAAATTTATAGACAGCATCCCCCTAAGGATAGACCCAGTGGTACATGATCTGGGTACTCAGGTTCATAGCAACCTGAACTTTGATCACCACATATCCACAGTAGTACGAAAATACTTCTATGTGGCATATCTTATAACTAAAGGCATCATGTCTAGATCTAAGGAAGTTATAATTCCATTATACTCAGCCCTTATCAGACCAATAATAGAGTATAATGCTCCCTTTTTCAAGTACCTCACTAGATACTGGCAATGATCAGACAGACCACAGAAGTTTCTCACCAAGAAATTACAGATTACACAAAACAAGTCTTACACAGAAAGACTGAAAACCCTGTCACTGTATTCTGTCTCAGAAAGGTTGCTAAGGGGTAACCTCTGCCTGGCTTACAGGGCAGTCTCTGATCCGGCCCTGATGGAAATGTTACACATTCGTAAATCAAACTGCACAAGGGTGACTCACTCCATGGAGCTTAATCTAGCCTCTGATATAAAGAAGTCATGCTGGAGAGATAGATACATCTCCCAGAGACTCCAACTTCTCAAGAACAAGCTTGGAATTCAAGTGAAACAGAGCACCTCCATGACCCTCCTCAAACGCAACCTAGATCAATAGATGGGTGACCATAAATTCAGTCCTGGGGTGGCACCCATGTCCCTTCTGGACAGCAGAAGTCAGTATTAACTACCATAGACCCTTACCTCTGTAAACAGCACTCATCTAACCACTGACAATTGGGGCAACCCGGGATAAATATGGCCAGGCTTGTAAGGGCTCTATGGCAAGCCTAGTAAGCTTTTAAGAACCTATGAACTTGAATAACCACAGCATGTTTAACACCAAAGAAAATTAAGGGCCTAAATCATAAAAACTACACTAACCATCTTAAAAACTGTGTCCCTCTTCTCAGTATTAGGCTACTGAAGGGCAATCCCTGCCTCACTTACAGAGCCTCAACAGACCCAGTCCTCTCAGATCTGGTTAAGTGACTTAGATAAGATAAGGTAGGTGCATGAGGACTGGCAGAATACCACAGGAACAACAACTCACATACACAAATCTAATGGTGGCAAAACACCCACTTGAGAGATATTTATCTCTTATGCAATTTAAGCAGAACATATTGGAGGTAGATATGCATCACAGAGAATACCATTTCTTTGGAATCATCTTTTATTTATTATTTATTTATTTATATTTGTTGACCGGGAGTGTCTGACTGGAGGTAGGACTATTTTCAGCGTAGGCCCAGGGAGAAAAGCTCCACAGTTAAAATAAACAGACAGTTGTTACATTGGATTACATAGCGATTAACAATTTACATAGCAATTACTTACAACATATTTACAGATGAAGAACATAGTACATCAGTAGACAACTAGAATCTTTATCTGTGAAGTGCATAACAGACATTAACAAATGTTACAAGAAGAAGAAGAAGTTCCTGCTGTATAATAAGTACTGGCTTATGAGCATCTGAGCTTGCTATAATCAAGGTAATTAGTGGAGTGGAAAGAAAGGTAGTGGTTGGATGGCGTGGGTGATATCAGAGTGGGAGTTGCAAGGGCATAGCCAGCATGTTTTTAGATGCACTTTTAGTAAAGTTTTGAAGTGGGTGCATGATGGTATGGAGGTAATTGTGGGTGGGAGGGAGTTTCATAATTTGGCTATGGTGCAAGAGAATAGTGCTTCACCAGCAGAGTTATTGGCTTTAGGGGTCTGCAAGTGATTTTTGTTGCTGGATCTTAGTGGTCTGGTGGTGCGATATGGTTGGAGTAGATTCTGGAGGGATGGGATATTTAGTGGATGATTTACTAGTTTGTGGGTGAGTGAGAGTTGATACCATTGAAGGGGGTGAGGGAGTTCAAGCCAGCCCAGTTCAGCAAGTGAGAGACATTAGTGACTACGGTAGGATGCCCCTGTGGCGAATTTGGCAATTTTGTTGTAGCAGGTCTCTAGCTTGTTTAGATCGCATTGCCTTAGGTTGGTATATATTGGAGAGGCATAAAGTAAGGTGGAGATAAGATGGGAATTTGCTATTGAAATCTTTGCTGCTTTGGTGAGAAGTTGCTTATTTCAGTATAGCGGTCCTAGTTTTTTGTGGACTTTTTTTATGGTCATGGATATGTGAATGTCAAATTTTAGTTTATTGTCTACTTCAACTCCTAGCAATTTGGTGTGTTCAGTTGGGTATATAGTGGTGTTGTCCTTTGCTGTGATGTTAAAGTGAGAGTTTTTTTGAGTATGTTTGGTGGGTTGGAAGATGAGTAGTTTAGTTTTGTTTGGGTTGAGTATTAATTGGGCATCGGATAACCAAGTTTCAACAGAGGAAAAGGCTTCCTGTGTGACTTTTTGCAGTTTGGGTAGGGACTGGGCTGAACAGATGATGCTTGAGTCATCTGCGTATTCTATGAGTGTGCCATGTTTGGTGGCAGAGGCTAGATTATTGGTGAAAACCGAGAAGAGTAGGGGTAAAAGGATGGATCCTTGGGGAACCCCTATGGAGACAGGTAGTTGGGGACAGATGTAATTCTGCCATACAACGGATTGTTGGCGGTCAGACAGATAACTCTGAAACCAGTTGGTGACTGATTGTGAGAAAGATAGGTTATTGAGGACAGAGATAAGTTGTTTGTGTGGGATGATGTCAAATGCTTTAGATAGGTCTAGGAAAGTAGCAGAGGAGAGATAGCCATTGTTTTTATGCTGAAGGATAGTGTTAGTAAAGGAGAGCAAGGCAATGGTGGTGCTATGGTTTGGTCAGAAACCATGATGAGTATTGGAAAGGAGGTTGTTAGTAAGGAGGTAGTCTGAGACCTGAGAGTGTATGCATCTCTCTAGTATTTTGGAGAGTGGAGAGAGAATAGCTATGGAGTGGTAATTGGTTAGTTCTGTGGAGGGTCCGCCTTTGTGGAGGGGAATTATATGTGATACTTTCCACAGTGTCAGAATGTAACTTTCTGACAGAGATCGGTTAATCAAGATGGATACCGGGTAGGCCAGAGCATCAGCTGCGATTTGTAGGTATTCACTTGGGAGGTTGTCTGCTGCTAATTTGGTGGGCTTAAGTTTAGTTAAGAGTTTTTTTATGTTGGAGGTAGGTGCAGGAGAAAAAGAGAAGGCAGTGGGGAGATTACTAGTTGAAGATGTGGGTTGGCAGGGAGGGGGGTTGTGTTGTTTAGCTAGTGATAGTATGGTTTGTGTGAAGTGTGTGTTGAATGAGGTAGCATTATTTTCTGAGGAGTGAGGGATGTTAGGAGGAGGGGTACTGACTTTACCTGGGTGGAGGATGGAGTTTATGAAGGACCAGAATTGTTTGGGGCTGTGTTGGGAGGAGTCTAGGGCAGACTAGTAGTATTGGAATTTGTCCTATTTTATTAGCTTTTTGACTCTATTGCGAAGTTCTAGGAATTTCTGTCTAGTTGAGGTGGTTTTGGTTTTGCACCAGTGCTCCCAGGCTTTATCCCTGTTTTTTCATTTCTGACTTAGTGATTTTCTGTAGCCATGGGGAGGGTTGTCTTTGATTCTGGAAAGTCTTATGGGAGCATGGCAATTAAGGATGCTCAGGAAGGTAGTATTAAAAAATTCAACTGCGTCATCAAGACTGAGGTACTTTAGAGGATGCCAGTTACATTCTTTGAGGGAAAGATGAATGTGAGTGAGTTAAAGTTTAGTTTTTTACGTATTTGACAGTAGATGACAGCTTTAGTTTGGCATAGGTATTTTTGGAGTATGAATGTTGGGGAGTGATCACTGAGGCGATCTGATAAGCAGCCTGTTATATACGACTGGGGGCTCTTACTGACTAGTATCCAATCCAGGGTAGTGTGCTTGCTGGAGTTTTTATTTATCCTGGTTGGCGACTGGACTAGTTGGGTGAAGCCATGAAGGTTTACATGATGGGTTGGATGGTTGCCAGAACAGGATTGCCAGTCAATATTGAAATCACCTAAAATTATAGTTTCTTGGGGGAGATGGTGGGTAGACCAGCTGAGGAGGTTTTCTAGTTGAGGGATGTTTTGGCCAGGTGGGAAGTAGCATCCAATTATGTTAATGGTTTTGTTTTGGTTTATTTTGAAGTTGATATATATTAATTCTTCATTGCCTATTTGTGGAGCTGATGATTTTAAGATCTGAATGTTTAGATGCTGTTTAAATATTATAGCTACACCGCCTCCTTTCTTGTTTAGCTGGTCTACTCTTAGTATGCCATAACCTGTAGGGAGTATTTGCTCACTGGTAATGTGAGGTTTTAGCCAGGTTTCTGTCAGGATGACTATATCTGGGGAGTACAAGTCTATGGTGCCATGGAGTTCATGGACTTTGTTGGATATACTTCTGATATTTAGGCTTAGTAGAAGGAAGTTACTTGGCTTTCTATTGGCTGTAATATGGGAGAAGTTGTGGTGTCTAGTCTGATTATGAGGACTGGGGTTGGAGATTGTAGGGCCAGGGTTGGGGTGGATATCTCCACTTAAGACTAGTTTTGATATGCATGAGGTTATTAGTTTTCTCAGTTTTTGAATGTTGAATCTTCCTTTATAGTGAAAACATAAGTTCATAACTTTCACCACAGTGTTTAGGCCTCATGGCCATCAAGGAACACTGATTACTCAATAAATGATTCAAAGGCTTTGTCACCAGCCCAAGTGTCTATGTTGGATTTAAAAGTCTACACATTTTTGGACCTCCTTATCCAGACTGGAATTTTATTCCATAGACTGGCTATTTTGACTATAACATATGAATTCATATTACTTGATCTTCCTAATTTGGACACAAATTTCATACTATAATGTCTAAAAGTCTTAGGACAGTTAATGACATATGTGTTGTACATTCGCTGCAAAATAGGGTATCAAATATGTTATATGCCTGTATCAATGTGCCTGTAGCAAAAATAAAGCAGTTTTAAATACTTACATCTAGCTCTGTAATCTAAGTGACTTAATGATAGAATTTTCTTAGTATATTTCTTAGGGACATCTAACGTTTTTAATTGAATTTTAGGGTAAGTGCAAAGTCTGTGGTTATACTCAATAGTGAGTCTGGTGTGAGTCATATTAACCGTAACCAAACATTTATCATCTGTAGTTGAAAAAAGTGTTAATAAATAACCTATATATTTAATTGCTTTAATACTGACATCCCTGACATGATGGCTAAAAGATAAATCAGAGGCAAGAATGATGCCAAGATCTTTATATTCTTTGGCCTCTTCTAGTAATAAGCCTGTCAAGTAGATGGGATTTTTTTTTATTTATTTGGGAAATACATAATTTTGCACTTATCTAGACTAAATTTTAATTCATTATCCTGTACTTACTTCCTACTTACAAATTAGGCACAAATACACATTAAGATAATTGGCATTTATTTTGTATTATAAAAACAAGTTAACAGTTATTGTCATATTTTTGTTTGGTGTTCCTTGGAATGCTAGAAAAAAGCAAGATTAAATAACTGATCTTTGGGGAACACCAGATGTTACAGTCCAGAAACTCTGAATGAACTTTATGTATCAATTCATGATCCATCTAACCATATAAAAATTAATGTTAAATTCAAGTAAGTGTTTGTGAATTTATCATACATGACAGACAGTCAGAGGCTTTAGTAAGATCCAAGAAAATCATACCGTGAGACAAACCATATTCATCCCATTGTTATTTGACAATAAAAGCATGCTAAGTTATTCATGTTAGACCTCTGCTTTATGAAACCATGTTGGTCAATATCCTAAACTGTTAATCTGAAGCCTGAATTATGTATTAATTTTAGCAGACATCTTTCAACTCACTTACTGATCAAAGATGTCAAACTTATGGGCCTATAATTGTTAATGATATCTCTCTGGCCCTTTTTATGTAGAGAGGTAACAAGATGTACTTCAATCATAAGCTAAAATGCCATTTTCAGTAATTTATTAAAACTAAATCATAAAATGGATATAAGAACCTCTTTTGTCTCTAGTAAAGAGGCACTCAATATCTTTTCTGAATCCATCGATGACATTTTATTAAATATAGAGAAGGTATTCCTAATAATGGAATCTGAAAAAAGAGGACATGGATCTGAGGCAGTTAACTTATCTGTAATAGGACCAGAAGAATCTTGATCCTGACGTACAGCGGAATAATATTTATTAAACTCACACGCTATAGTATAAGCATCAATTAATATTACATTATTATTTGAAATAACATCAATAGAGGATACCCTCATATCCAGCAAATTAATATATTTGTAAAATGTTTTTTTTAATGCAAATATACTAATTAATTTATTTTTATAGTTAATATTGGCGGATTTTATTTAAGGTTTAATTTTTTACTAGTTGAGTTAAAATTTATAATTATTTACATTAGTAGGAAAACTTGTTAGGGATTTATATTTATATATACCCTTATGATGGACTTATTCCACCATTTAGGATATGAACCATACCTCTTAACCTCATACAGTAAGAAATCCTGATAAAGAAATAAATAAGGTGGGGGGCCCAAAATAGGGATCATTTTTAAATATTGCTCATATAAACTTATCTGCTTATATTTAGTTCCATCTGAAATAAACTTATACTATGGTCTGGGGGACATATCACTCTTACATCCTGGATTTTATTTGGGATATTACTCACATCAAATTGTGTTAGTCAATAAAATGAAATAATGTTAACACATTCTTCCTCAAAACATGAATTAGTTAACATGGCTAATTAAAGCCATCCATAAGTAAAATATTTTCTTATTCTCAAACAATTTTCTAAATGTATTAAGTATTCCCATTGATCCGTTCTAGACATACTTGAAGTATGATAGCTTAAAACTATTTAAATGCTATTATTGTGATTAGGATCCAACATTTTGATAACAATTGCTTCATAAAGCATTAGAACTTTTGCAAGACATAAAGCAGACTTTTGCGGACTCATAAAGTCACTCCTCCACTATTAAAATTTACTCTTAGACATTCATATTTGATGACATTTTTAAAAGATTATAAGTTGCATTCAATGATTAAATGATAGCAATAATCCAAAAACTGACTTTAGTTATTTGGCCAGTAAGTTCATTAGATTTGTTAACCAGGCTTCTTGCCTGGTTTAGTGTTTTGTTGTATAAACAACAATTAATATTTTCCTCAATTTTCCATGCCATGTAAATGGTATCATGCAGATAAAGATGCATCTAATCCCTAACAAATGTTCTTCAGTCACAAATGCACACTTCCCAGTAAGTAATATGCTTGATGTTTTAAACAACTATCAACTGTCTCATCTAATTGTTAAAATTATGTGCTTTAGTAAATATGTAGTCAGTCCACAAGGTTGATGGTATGATTTGCTAAGGACATACTCAACATTTGAACTTTCTAGATACTCTGTAATATATAGAATATATAGAATAGCATTTTCATATGGTTAAGAGGGGTGTGTCTTAAATCAGTTTTTCCTGCATGAAGAGCAAGTAGATCTTATCTAAATTTTCTGACATCAGTTTTGGTAGGAGACTAGGTATTTCTGTCAGTCAATCTCAAGCCTGATAGGGCTGATGTTGTTCATAGTTCATAGTTAAGTACTAGGTTAACTTCTATTGTAGGCCATTTTAAGCTTACCCAAGTTCCTTTTAAAGGTGTGAATAAAACCCTGCATCTTGTGTTTGTGAGGTAAACACTTTAACCATTACTCCAACCCCATGTAAGTTATTCCAACCCCATGTAAGTTTGAGATAGTGACTAAAGGTGAAAATCAAACCCTGTACCTTGCATCTATAAGGCAAACACCTTAACCATTATGCCATCCCCAACTTCCTAAGTAAGTACTTGGCTAGATGGCCTTGTGGAACATTTTAAGCCTAGCCAATTTCCTCTTTGTGAGAATCAAACCGTGTACCTCTTTTTTGTGAGGTAAATACCTTAACCATTATGCTGTTCTTAATCAAACTACAGTCTACCAGCCACTGGTTTTAGATTTGACTCTCCCAAAATTAAAACTTCATTGCCTGTATTGCTTAATTTACTAGGCCGGGTAAACTCAGCAAAAGTGACTGAACTATCCTTATTTACCGCATTCTTCCCTTCTGTAACATGAATATCACAAATATTTAGAACAAGGCTGTCACTTCTGGAGAACTTACTACAAACTGATGTAATGTAACATTTGTTGCACTAAGGATTGATTGGGTCCCATCTTTTACAGTTTCATTAGGAGTCAAATTGTTAACTTCTTTACCAGTGGATAAAATTTGGTGATCAAAGTCAGTAGACAATATATTAACACTACTACTGTTGTCAATCACAATAGTAGTGTTAATACTACTACTGTTGTTGTCAATCACAACAGTAGTATTAACACTACTACTGTGATTGATAACAAATTTAGGATGCAAGCAGGTGTTGGCATTATTATTAAGAGAAGTAAAATGATCTTGAGCTGCAACTAACCTGATTGTAGTCCAAGCTACTGTTAAATACGTTCAAATAATCTTGGGCTACAGCTTAATGCTAGGTAAAAAAGTCAGTTTATCATTACTTGTATCTTATCTATTTATACTATTTTTAACCAAGAAAACATCTTTATTGAATTATCACTTATGACATAGACAATCATAAATTTATATAAATGAAAACAAACCATATTGACATATTTTCATATACAAACATTATACATCACATATAATCTTCTATATAGTCACTGTCAATTGAACATAACGTAACTCATTCAATTCCTGCCATGCTTTAAACCCCATTCCTCCTCCTCTAAAACATTATTCTGCATGTATTGTTCCCACAGTTCCCATTTTTGTGTATGTAATTTGCTCCTACCCTTTCCTAATGATCTCACTTCCAATTATTTTATCTCTGTTACTATATTCATTACTCCTAGTGTGGTTGGCTTATACTTTGATTTCCATTTAACAGTAATTGCTTTTTTGGCAGCCACCAGAATTAAACTCAGCAAGGCCTTATTATGTCTGAACAATTCAGATACTGTATCACTGCTCAAAAAAGCATTTTCTTACATTAATTTGGTTAACCAGTATTTCTGACAAAGTAGTCTGCAGGGACTTTTTAAAGTCTGCCAACTCATTACACTCCCCCAAAAATATTTTCTTCTCTTTCTTCCCCATTGAACCTCCAACATTTATTTATTTTTTTATTTATTTAACATTTGTTGACCAGGAATGTCCGACTAGGTTCCACAGAGCCTGTTTTCAGCGGAGGCCCGGGGAGAAACGCTCCAGATTTGCGATCTACCTGAGGAAATATACTTTGGAACCTGCTTGGGGCATAAAAATATCTATGCAAATGCTTCTAATCAAAAATCCTAAATCATCTAGACTTTGCTGTATATTTGGTAGCCATATATATTTCCTCCCTTTGTTTCTTTCTAAATTGCTTATCCAGTCTCTCTTCCTAATCCTTTCTAACCCACTCTGATTGATTCATATAGATATCATACAATACAATATTTTATATGCCATACTAATTTTCTATTTTTAACAGCAGCTTCTGTTCTAGATTTGACTAAAAATTCTACCAATGCTGGTCTTTCACTTGGGATACCCCTATTCCTTTCTCTTTGTCTATATACTGATATCAATCCTTGATAGTGATGGCAGTCTCTAGCCTGCAGTCCAAACATATTTTTGGCCTCTTCTCATTCTATAATTGTCCCCCTACTACTCCTCAATAGTCCAAAGGAAATACCACAAAACACAATCCCCCAACCACCATTACTTGTGAGTAGGTCAACAATTCACTTTCCAAGGCCAGAAATACTGCATAAATGAACCCCAATAACATCCCAAAATGTTTAATAAATAGCAGGAAACATGACCTGTCTGGTCCACTTGAATCACTTTTCAATTGGAGCTTTCAGTCAGGTTTTGTGCCCAAGGAATGGAAGATGCCTACAATCTTTTGCCTGCACAAAGGAGGTTCAACCACTGATCAGGGTTACTACAGGCCCATAAGTCTTACTAGCCCCATATTTAAGACAATGGAAAGAATCATCATTGACATGATAAATGAGGACATAGGTAAACTGCAGATGCTGGACCCATCACAGTTCAGCTTGGTTAAAGGTATGCCATGCCTTTTAAATCTGGTGGACATTTTTGAGAGGCCCACCAAAACACTGGATGCAGATAAAACTGTGCTCACAGCTTAAATCAACTTGGCCAAAGCTTTTGATATAATACACCACTCAGGGTTTATAGACAAGCTCATGAATTTAGGTATAAACCTTTTTATCACCCACTGGGCAGCCAACTGGATCACTGATAGAACCCAAGATCTCAAAATAGGTGAGGGCACCTCCACCAATAGACCAATCACTAGAGGAGTCCCCCAGGGCTCAGTACTGTGCCTGCTCCTTTTGGCATATGTTTCTCTGAAATGGAAGCAAATGCTAAAGGTTTATGACTGACTAGGTTTACAGATGATTGCAAGCTAGAGTTTTATCATGTACTCCCCTGCAGACACTAACATTCTTTAGGAAGATCTTTCTCTGACTAATAAATTGTGCCAAAGTCATAGTCTTAAACTCAAAGCTAAGAAATGCATAACTGTACCCTTTCATAAATCAACCATCCTGGCTAATTGCCATGTTGATTATATACCCTAAGAGTTGATTCAGTTGTCAGGGATCTGGGTAAATATGTAGACAGTAGTCTTACCTTGGACCACTGTGTAGCCACAGTGGTGAGGAAATCCTTTTATATTGCACAGCTTATAAGTAAGGGCATGGCATTTAGGTTCAAAGATGTCATTATCCCACTGTACTCCACCTTTATCAGACCAATAATAGAGTACAATGCTCCCAGTATTACCTGACCAGTCATATGCAGCAACTAGAGCAACCTCAAAGGTTCCTTACAAAAATAATATAAGGCATAACAAAATTGTGTTATGCAGAGCACTTTAAAGCCCTTCTGGTCCACTCAGTCTCCTATAGATTGAAGAGAGGTGATCTATGCTTGGCCTACAAGGCATCTGCAAATCCCACTTCTATGAATCTTCTACATATTCATAAGTCAAAGAGTACCAGAAACAAAACATTTAGGGACCTGAATTTTGTCTGTGACTTAAACAAAACATGCTGGAGAGACAGATATGTGTCCCAGAGAGACTTCCCCTCCTATGGTACAGGCTTCTCACCCATGTGAAGCAGAGTTCATCTATTATCCAGTTTAAGCCCAACCTAGACCAGTGGATGAGGAATAGGAAATACACTGGGCCTGGCACCCATGTCCCTTATGGACAGAGGTAACTTATAAATACTTGGCCCTCAATGTCTTATTTAGACACATCATTATTTTTTGGCAAAACTTGGCTAGTCTTAGAAAGCCCCGGCTTATTAGCCTAGTAGCAGTCTATGAATCTATGAATCTATTACCTTTCCTCTTATTATGGCACCTTTGACAATTTTCTCCAGTAAATTCCAGCCCCCTCTTGCCCATTGTCTGTACCCCTAATTGCAGTCATCCCTATTAGCATCTCCTTTTTCCATTCCCATGTTGGCTTAGCTCTTAGAATACGTTATGCTACTTTATGAAAATAATAATCTGTATGGCTATTATTATTCTCCTTAAGGATCCAAAATCTCAATCTCTCCTTATTTCTTGAGTTTCCTCACATTTCATCATCATCATCCCTTTCCACTTTGAATTCTAGCTTTCTTCATCTGCTATGTATCAGAGCCTTAACTTTGTAGTTCTGAAATATCCCTTCAAATCAGGTAATCCCAAACAACCTTGTTCTATTGGAAGTATCAACTTATCCCACCACTCGTATCCTCTTCTCCTCCCAGATAAAATACTTCAACTCTGTATTAATTGCTATCTGTAGCTTCTCCTCGGGTTGATAAAAATCAGTTTCTAAAACTAAAGACACTAAAAACATTTCCACTGCTTGTTTATTGCATTCCATATTATCTTATCCAAATTACTTATAATGTGGTCACAAACTTCTGAGCTGAACTCTTCTGTGAGTAATCACTACGTTGTGTTTTTATTTTTATTTAATTAAGAGGAAGTCATTTTACATTTCTGTGTATTACTTTGTGTCAGAGAGTAGTAGGGAGTTCTTCTTCAGAATTGTTCTGTTTAACAGTTTTTAAGACACATGCCACCGCTTTCACTGGCCTAGACTCTACTATAGTAATTCGTCCTGCTGATAAGGGCGGTTCTGTAGTGATAATGGATAGGGCATTTCATTTTGATTCAATGTCTAATATGTTAAAGGACACAGATACTTATAAGGTTATTACTAAAGCCAGTATCATGATTATGAGTGAGCAAGTTGGACATGCACTAAATGATTGTATATAAAGTAATATCATTGCAGAGGAATTGTTTTGCTACTTCTGTACAGAGACCCCATTGGTTCCCAGTTTACATGGAATGACAAAAAATATATAAGCATCCTTTACTTCCACCATCCCTGTAGTAGCAGGAGGCGGATGGCTCACTGAGCCCTTATCTATTTGCTAAGAGAAACAATTATGCCCCATTTTAGACAAATACACTATAATATTGAGGGACACTAAGCAATTTTTGTAAGACCTTTACTTTACTCTGAAACTAGGGATAGCCATTATATTGGCCTTTGTTATATTGTAACATTAGATGTTACATCATTATTTACTGTTTTTCCCAATGAACAAGGGATTGGATTGGTTAGACTATTTCTGGTAAAACAGTACATATGAAATGGAGTCCATTGAATTCATATGTTTACTCTTAGAGATGATTTTGGAGTTTAACATGTTTATATTTGATCATACTTACTATCTACAGACTATTGGCACAAGAAGTGCCCATAGCTACACCAATATGGTCATGGCACAGTGGAAATTAGCTAATGTTTGGGTTCCCATATGTATGCCCTTACATTTGGTTTTATTGACGATTTGTCAGCAATGCATTTTTATTAGGGAGAGGTAGTTTAACAGACTTAGATAGGTTTCTTGACCATCTACGTCAGAGTAGCTACTTCTTTAGATTCACTATGCATTATTCTTCAGATTTTCTATATGTTCAAGTGACCAAAGGAGAGGATGGTCAATTTTCCATTAGTCTGTATAGAAAGCAATGTCATCGGGTAGCCCTACTCCACTGTTTGAGTATGCATCCCTATCAAGTTTTTGGACTATATTTTATTTTATTTTTATTTATTTTACATTTGCTGTCTGGGATAGTCCAACTGGATGCATGTCCATTTTCAGCAGAGGCCTTGGGAGAAAAGCTCCAAGGTAAGCAATTAAGAATACAGATCCAACATTACATATTGCAAATAGAATATTTACAGTGATTACATACATAAGCAAGTTATACAAATTCCACAGGTTAGAGTTAATCCCGAGTGTAAGTCAGAATTAAGTTACACAATTAAGCTGATTTAACAGTTTTTCTCATTCTAGAGGAGAATTAGCCAGGCTTGCTACATTAACACAGCCAGTTAAGTGTCAGGTGTTGTTTGAGTCTTGTCTTAAATTGACACAGGGTGGAAAGTAAAGTAATATCAGCTGGGAGAGAGTTCCAGAATCTACCTACTGAGCTGGCAGAGAGTCACATGCTGTGTTATTAATTTTGCTAGTCTGAATTAGTAGCCTGTTAGAGGATTGAAGTGATCTAGGATTGTTATAAGGGGTGATAATATTTTTAAGTGCAGGAGTGTTATCTGAATTATGGAGGATTTATAGGTCATTATCAGTTGGTTATATTGGATTAGGCTGGGTAGTTCAAGCCACCCAAGCTGATTTAGATTGATATAATTATGTATCCTAAAAGGCAGCCCAGTGGCAAATCCGGCAATGTGGTTGTAGCAGATTGAGAATTTGTTAAGGATGGACTTGTTTAAATTAGAGAGTAGAGAGGATGCATACAGAAGAGTTGAAAGAAGGTGGGAGCGAGCTATGGCAATTTTAGCTGGAGGGGTTAGGAAGGGTTTTATTCTGTAAAGTGACCCTAGTTTTTTGTTGATGGTTTTGATAGATTGGTTAACATGTAGGTCAAATTTTAGATTATTATCTGTGATGACACCTAGTAGTTTTGTAGAGGGGTCAGGGGAGATTATTGTGCCATCATTTGCATTTATGGTAAAGGTGAATGCAGTAGACCTATGTGTTGGTGAGAAAAACCTGCATTTTAGTTTTTTTTAGGACTTAGGATCAGACAACGATTAGAAAGCCAGTTTTCTATTATATTAAAGGTGGTCTGGGTAGCTGAATTGTCTCAGTAAAGAATCTGTTAAAACTATCTGAGACATCCTCAGGGGGTTTATCAATGGTAGCAGCAGGGATAGGGGTTGAAGTTTGTCAAGGATGTAGTAGTTTATTTAAACCTGCCCAAACGTCTGAGGGTTATTTTCATTTATTGTCTGTAAATTACAGTAGTATTGTTTTTTGTCTTGTAAAATGGATTTTTTTTAGTTTCGTTCCTAGATTACCTGTATTTAATGTGATCTTGGGGGTCATTAGTAGTACGCCATAAACCCCATGCTTTGCTTCTAAGGGTAATTTTGAGTTTGGACTCTTTAGAAAGCCATGGAACAGTTTTTGCCTTTGTTCTTTTTGAGCAAACAGGTGCATGCAAATCAAGGATCTCAAGGAATTTGTTGTTAAAGTATACAACTGCTTCTTCTAAAGGGAGGTGTTTTAGAATAGACCAATTACATGAGTTTAGTTCTTGTTGGAATTTGGCAAGTTCGAAGTTTTTTTGTTTCTTACCATTCTGAGTAAGGGTTGTTGGGGGTTAATGGCTTTGTGCTTAATTATATAGGTGAGAAGGTGATCACTTAGGTCATCAGGGATGGTCCCAGACATATACAATTGGGGGTGACTATTTATGAGTACCCAGTCAAGTATGCTTTCTTTTTAGTCAGGTTTACCTATCCTGGTAGGGGTAATAATCATAATTTGGGTAAATGCATGCAGGCTAGTATGGGTGATTGGAGATTCTGAAGAACACATGCCCCAGTCTATGTTAAAATCACCAAGTAGTAGGGTTTCTTGGGGGTAGTGACATGATAGTCAGTGAAGGGTATCTTCGAGTGTAGATATATTGTTACATGAGGAATGTACATACAGATTATATTGATAGATTTATTTTTATTAAGGTGCAATTTGGTGGCAAGAATCTCTGAGTTATTAATCTGAGGTGGCTGTATAGCATCTATGGTGACAATCAACTCAGATTTATAGATAACAGCTACCCCACCCCCTTCCTGGAAACACAATCCAGCCTGTGTATGTTGTACCCAGGTAGTAACACTTCATTGTCTGTAGTGTTAGGTTTTAACCAGGTTTCAAAAAAACAGAGAATCTCAAGGGAGTAGACAGCCAGGACTGCATGCAGTTCATGCACCTTGTTATTAATGCTTCTAATAGTGAGGTGACAGGCCAGGAGAGAGTTAGTTGGCCTATTAATTGTAGGTTTGTAGCTTGGATTACAAGTAGATGTGGGTATGTATATCTGAAGTGGATGGGCCAGGGTTCGGGTGGATATCACCACCAAGTGTGATGTTAGGTCTATACCTAGTGATGAAGTTTATGGTAGTGTTTGGATCTAGAGCTAATGCGTCTAGGACTGATGTGTTGATAGAGTGAATAAGATGTTGGACAGGACACGGTACTGTAAGTATGGTTAAAGGTGGGAGGATTTACAGCTGGGTTGATAGTATGGCCTTTCAGGACCTGAAATCCCATGAGAAACTGGTCTTCATGCAAGGTAAGGTGGTATGGGGTGAGCAAGAGGAGTAGTAAAGAGGAGTGTATCATTATTTGTACTAAATCTTGTGATCTAAGGAACTGTTTTACCTGGTGATACAACACCAGAAGATGGAGTGGTAAAATATAGGTACTAGAATGGGGGTGGGAGAATGCCAGATGAAAGCTGATAGGTTCTAGTAAGAGGGGGGTGGCTATTGGACTATAAATTTAGGGGTATTGGGGGGCAGGTGAAAATTGGAGGCAGGGAGGGGTGCGAAGCAAGCCCGAGCATAGCGAGGGTGAAAGGAGCTGGGAAAAGTAAGTAATTTATGTAGTGTAGTTTACTGAATAATTTTTACTTAAGGGTTACAACCAGTTTTATTTAAGAAATATAGAACTTTTGCAGGGATCTCAATGCCAGATTATACTACTGATAGTTAAACTACTGTGTTGGAGTGGAACAAACTGTTTACACTGACACTAGACAGAGTATACACTAGTGATTGTGGGTCAGCCAATTCTTAGAATAGTTTTGGTAGCATTAAGGGAGTAGGGAGTTATTTTCCAGTGCTAGGACCCAGGTCGATAGGTTAAATTAATTTATTACATTCAAAACATTTCAGAATATTAACCTTTTGCAGTCGCTAGGACTTAGTGACTGTTGGAATGGCTTCCGCTTTACACGCAGATAAGGAGATTATTGAGCACTGTTCAAGAGGTTGGGGAATGGTGTGTACCTAAAAAAACAGAGTGGTTAGTATCTCCCTTCAGTGACCATTCTATGTATGCTATAACAACAGGCTCAGACACATTAGAGTTGTATCAAGGTGGTGAAATGCATTCAGTTTATGACATGGCCCTTTCAGCTGTTAAACATGTAATTTAGACACAATATTGAATTGTCCTGCTATCTCTACTTCAACAGATTACTCAGTACCCCTAACAGTAGTATCATTGTACAAGTGAATCACCAAAACATAGTATTTAGTTCAAAAATTTAAAAAGAAAGTACTGTGATTCCAGCTAGTATGAAACAGGTAATCTAGATTACTTGCATTATTTATCAGTAAGCATACTCAGTCCAAAGGCTATTGTTTGTTCCAACAGTACAGATCAAATCACATAGTACAAATGCGGTTTTTAGCCAGTTATATGAATCATACTAGCACGTCAGCTCAAATCACATAATAAACATGCAATTCTTAGCCAGTTATAGCAGACAAGCGAGAGTCTTTGCTAGGAAATAGGTACAACAGTATCATAAATAGTCCTTATGCAGTTGAATTACATACCGCATAAGGAGAAAGTCCGCTGGCTAGGTCCTAGGATACTGGAGGTTTGAAACTGGCGATTGTAGTGAGGGAGATTAGTAACCTTGGTTCATTCATAGGAGGTGGGAGGGACCAAACCAGATAACAATGCGGCTAAATCAGATAACAAAATGCCTGTACTCAGTGCATGCAAAGTAATTTATGTAGTGTAGTTTATTGGATAATTTTTCTTAAGAGTTGCAACCAGTTTTATTTAAAAATATAGAAGTTTTGCAAGGTTCTCAATGCCAGATTACACTACTGATAGTTAAACTACTGTGTTGGAATGGAACAAACTGTTTACACTGCCACTAGATAGAGTATACACTAGCGACTACAGTAAATGGCCAGGCAATGAGAGCCTATAGATTACATGTGAATGATGGTGAATTTCAAGAAAGTTTGGGGAGGTTACATTGTGACTTCCTTAGTAGGGGGTATGGTGAAAAGGAAATTTTTAGAGGGATTAATTCAGTCCATACTTTGAGAAGTAGGAAAACTAGACCCTATTTCTCATCTCCATTTAGATATAATGAATGTAAGAGAATGGAGTAGATAGGACAGCTCACTGTCTCTCGTGTCTACAGTAGTGATGCAAAACCACTTCAAGAAATAATTGAACAGCACTGGAGAATTTTACAGACAGATGAAGACATTAAAAGAGTGGTAGAACCAGCCCCCAGGTTTTATTATAAAAACAAGAAGTACTTGAAACGTAGGTTATGCTATCTGAATGATATACAGGTTCAGTCAACAGTAAAAGGCAATTTTGGCACTGCTAAATGCTATGCCTGCCCATATTGTGAATATATTGATGGGACCACAATCTTTCTCCACCTAGATAATGGAAGGATCTATAGATTTTTGGTGAAAGCTACTTGTAATACAAAGAATATAGTTTATTTTGCATGTTGTGTATTATATAGCTCATTTTATATTGAAAATATTAATAGCAGGCTACGAGAAAGAATTAGATACCATGTGTATTGTGCAAGAAAGGGTCATACCATAGCTAAGCATATGAATGAATATAGGGCATCACATACTTTCACATTTTCAAAATTGAAAACGTTATAGAAAATGAACAATTGTGAGATATATGTAATGACACTGAGAGGGTGGAGTTAAGGTGGATCCTCAGATCTGAGAGTCTGGTCTGAATGATCATGTGACTTTGAAGCTGATTTTGAAAGCTGGTAGGTTAAAGAGATGAGATTGCTGTAAGTTTTATTTTTGTTTCTGTTTTTATATCAATGCTTACATATTTGCTAACTCTAATGAAAGATTAAGATTGATGGAGCTTTTATGATTAAGATTATTTTTTAGTGTGTTAAGAATTATTTTGTTTGTATCATAGCTACATTGAATGCACTGTTCGTGATTGGATGTTTTCTGGCATTTAATTGTTATTTAAATGTTTCTCAATGTGTGTTTTATTATGGTCTGAAGAAGTGATGAGAAACACAAAAGTACTTACCTATAAATAAAGAAACAAATGCACTGGTCGAATAACAAATCCCAGAAATGCAGGACATAGACGCCAAAGCTAGCGCTTTCATTCACTTTTATTACGTGAACTTCTTCAGAAAAAACAAACCTCATTACCCACAAAGCATTTTATACTTTCATTCATAAATCACATGACATTCTATTAAAATGACAGTATCATATTCTCTCTGTTAAAAAAAAACCTGTTTAAAATACAGTCTTGTGTACCTTTCATTTGTACTTATGTAAACATTTACACACAATATAAAGTTATAATAATAACTATTTAAAATAATCATCCTTCTAACATTATCGGGATGACAAAAAACATTTTAAATTCATGGTCTCATTTAGACTGGGTGCCCTGTTGGCTCCCAAATATAACTGTCAAAAGGCCTCTTTACATTCTAACAAGTTGTTACTATCTCCACTATAATCTTGCTAGCTAACATAATCTCTTACAAAAAACTGGAACTTTTTTTTTTGTAATTAATGCAAATTTGTGCATGTCTAGCTAGGGAATTAATACTATCTTTTTTCTTAATAGCTAACTGATGTTCATAGATTCTGCGTTTAAGACATCTATTAGTTTTCCTATGTAATAACTGGGACATGATGAACATATGGCAATATAAACTACAAAATCACTTTCACAAGTGAAATGGTCCTTGCCCCAAAAAGTTTTTTTAACATGTTCCAGTTTAACAAAAGATGTATTAGTAATAAACCTGCATTGTTTACAATGATTACAAGCAAACGTCCCTATTGTCCTAATCCTTCTGGTCCCAGAGCTTTGTTCAACTTCTCCTTGTTCTAACAATTTTTTGATGTTTGTCACCTTCTTATAAGTGAATCTCAGTTTAATTCCTGTATATTTGACCAAATCCTTATTACCCAAAATTATTTTCCAATTTTGTGTAATAATGTCTTTGATGAACCACATTTCATTAACTACTGGCAAAGGAAAGGCACAAAAATATTCTGTGACTTTGTTGTTGAACTGAACCTCATTGAGTGGTAAATTTATATTCATGTCAATCTTTGCTAAAATAGGTGATGCTACCCCACATCTCAGTTTAAGTACTTCTTTTTCTATCATTTTCAACCATAATTCATCATATCCTCTGAATATGAACATTGATCTTAAAATGTCTAGTTCTTCCAAGAATACTTTTTCTTCCGAAGTGAGATGACTTAACCTAATTATCTGTCCCTTTACAACCCCCTTCTTCATATGGGGTGGATGTAAACTTTCCTTATGTAGGTATTGATTGGCAAAAATGGATTTTCTAAAAATCCTACTCGTGAAACCATTATTTAATGAATTATATGACAATTGTATGTCCAAAAAGTTGATGGTCTCACTGTAGCCACTCACACTAAAATGTAAAAATTCAGTCATATTATTCAAGTAATTAACAAATTCATTGAATTTTACTTCATCTCCTTGCCAAATAAAAAACAAATTGTCAGTATAATGAAAATACAATTTGATTTCATTGTTGAAGGAATGTCCTGTCAAAAACTTATTCTCCAAGATTGCCATTACTAATTGGAAAAAGCCGGGGCTACCCTTGACCCGATAGCTACTCCAGATATTTGTTTGAAAAGTTGATCATTAAACCTAAAAAAGTTGTTATCCAACACTAGTTCCATTAATGAACATATTGTGTTGACTTTTGTGTTGCTAAAATCTGTTTCAAGTGTCAGGTATTCCCTTAAATATTCTAATCCTGTTTCCTGATTAATGGATGTGTACAATGATTTCACATCCAGTGAAGCAAAACAAAGATATCTCTGTGGTGCGCCAAACTTTCTCAATTCTTTCAATAAATGCCAAGAGTCTCTCAAATAATATTTGGACTTTTGCACTATGGGATTAAGAATATGATCAAGCCATATTGAAATGGATTCAGTTTTAGACCCTCTCGCTGAAATAATGGGTCTAAAAGGCGGATTGACCACGTTACTCTGAACTTTGGAATACCAAAATATATTGCCATCTTTGGATAGTCAACTTGTAAATGATCATAATTTTCCACATCCAGTTCTCCTTGGCAATATAAATCAAATAGTAACGTCTAATTTAACAAAACTATGTTTTATTTCACCAAAATTGACTCTTTTGTAAGTGGTTTCATCTTGTAAAAGATCAAAATTAGATTCTTTACTATTCATGACCACTACTTTACCACCCTTATCGGCCTTCATGATTCTTACTTCTCTGTTTTTACTCAAAGTAATCAAGGCATTATATTCTCCTTTATTTAAATTGTATACATCAGGTTCAAAATTTATCTTTCTAAATTCAGTCTCACACATGTCCTGAAAAACCTGTAAAGTAGCTTGTAATGGAGGGTTAAATGTACTAGCTTTTTTGGCCTAGAATAATTACAAATATTACTGTCACTTTTCTCTTGCAAAACATCATGTAAAATGTATTTCAAATTAAGTTTCCTTAAATAAAGTCTGAAATCAATAATGACATTACCAATATTCATTTTAGAATTGGGTATAAAAGAAAAGCCCTTTTTCAATAATGAAACAGTGTTATCAGACAATGCAATATTTGATAGATTTAAAATTTCAATACCAAAAAATTGGTTGGTGTTTTGCACTACCATTTCTTTTTGCCTTTTCCCCTCCCTTTCCCTTTTGTTTGGGTCACATTCGATCAAACAACAACACAGGTCTCACGAACAATGAATTGATTAGAGACAATAATACCAACAACACAAGTAACTGTGGGACAAATAGTTATGCACAAGTGGTCTCTTCAAATGACTCTTCCCTTTCTGGGAACAAAATGGTCCTTTTATAATGGACAGAATGGGGAACAAAAGGACACCCAAATGGTCGAATGCGACCCAAACAAAAGGGAAACAGACAAAATATACCTTAACATGGAAAAAAAGAGTTTAACAGAGTTATGTTTTGCACTGTAAACATGCATTCAAACATGTGGGTCAGGGTTTGCTTCCAGAAAAACTAAACACTTATTTTTTTCAACAATGTGTTTAACTGCAGTCTTTCTAACACAACGTTTACAGTACAAGCGAATGACACGCTCTCTGACGCTGGTACTATAATGAGTACTGAGGCTGCCATTATTCCAGCTGTGTATTTTTGACCTTCCATTCATTCTTCCTATCTCAGAATGCACTCTATATGCAATTGATTTAGTCCTTCTAAGGGCACACAAATCCTCTACACAATGAAACTTAGCCCTAGAAATTACTTCTATAGGTTGAATTTCTCTAAGTCTTTTGGATTTCTAATACCATGACAGGAATGGACCCCATGCCTAAGTCAAAGTATGATTAAAATTTGTGAAATTAGTATTGTTTCAAACTTTGATGTTAGCCAAAAGAGCTCTGCATGGCACATTCAATGTGCCCATAATTGACTTCTTCTGCAATTCGTACAGAATTGCATGTATCTGTAGCATATCTGAATAAGACTGTAAATTCCTTTTTATAAGACCTATTTCTCGTCCAGCTATTGGAATTGTCTAGATATCCTTCTTCCACATTGTCCTTTTTTCTGCCTGCAAATCCTGGTATTTTAGGGGCATTGTGTCTCTTTCTACATAAGACACAGTAGTCACTGGGTGTTGCAATTTAAATGTAAATGATCAATGTTACTTTTGCTTTCTTTTCATGGTCTACTATATTTGGTTTTCCTGGATATATTTTTTAAACTGTTGGTAACAGGTGATCCCATGAACTTCATCATTAAACTAAATAAAATAAATAAACTTCATCATTCTCTATAATGCTTTGTGGCTCATGTTTCCACTGCTTCTCAGCTACTTCAATAATATAATCTTTGCACAATCCCCAGTGCAACAGTCTTGCTACATTATTAAGCCTTTCGGTATACAGTCCTTCTGCCATTAGTATATCACAACCATCAACAAGATGCGTAACTCTCTCCAGTTCTGTTTTAAAGAACATACATTTGTCTTCCTCTCCCGCATGCTAAATGGACTTTGTAAACCAACATGTGTATAGTCCACTATCCTGGGCAAACATTATTAACCTTTTGTCTTCTGGTTTAAATTCACCTCTCCTTAACTATTCCTGTGTCAGATCATTGTCTACATGAGGTTGTTCCAGAGTTGTCTATACTTGTAACTATATTTATTCTTTCTCCACATTTCTTGCCTTCTTATCTTATTCTTCACTTTCTATTGTCTTTGTTTTTGGCACATTCAGTTGCTGCCTGATTTTTGTCTACTTCTGGTTTGGCTTCCATTACCATTTGACACCAATATGCTTCTGCCAATCTAAACAGATAAGTCTTCTTATACATGTTCTCTTCATGTTTCAAAACCTTCACTATGTTTGGATCTGATAAGGTCAGCTGATATATATGCAGTCCTATGACTGCAGATCTGTACATATAGTCAATTCGAGGTGGTCAATTAAGAGCAAGGAATATATAATCTTGGTATTCACTGACTTTTATCATTTGATAACCATGAAGCATTTTCTTGTTTTCCTCAACAACTGATTTGATATATTTTGGGGCCAGTCAGTCACCCAAACACTGTAAGATAAAACAGATAGAGCAAATCGGTTTATAGACTGGACTTTGTTCCTACATGTCAAGGCTGTTTTCAGCATTAATTTTAGTCTTCTAAAACATTCCTTACTGAGCTTGGTTTGCATTTGTTCATGTTTTATTGCTGATCCTTCACCATTTCCCAAACATTTATACACTCCCTACTGTTTAGATTTACTTTATATCACATTCCTGTTCCAAACTATTTTCTTGGTGCTGCAACTTTCCTGCTTTAAATGTTGCTTTTGCACATTTATTAAGATCAAACACCATTCTTATATCACCCAAGAAATATTTTATCACTTCTAGTTGTGCTTTCAGCTCCTCATCTGATGAACTATATAGTTTTAAATCATCCACAAAAAGAAGATGAAAAGCCTTTACATTCTTGTTGTTTTTGCCAAATTGTAACCATGACCTAATCTGTTAAGTAGACACCTTAATGGGTTAGGGGAAAGACAAAAGAACAACAAGTGACGGACAGTTGCCCTGGAATATCCCCCTTTGAATTTTTATCCCTGAGATAATAATTTGTCCTCTATTAAAGACTTAGCTGTGAAGTGGTTTGCCACTGTTTCATGGTCACTATAATGTAATTGATAGAATGTATCTTATACATCTGTAAGCACTCCTTTATGCATGAATGAGGGATACTGTCAAAGGCTTTTTTGTAATCTCTGCATGCCATGCTTAGATCCTCTTTTTAAAATCCTCCATTATGAATTATTTAACAACAAATTATCCTGTGTTCCACTTGGCTTTCTTTTGTTACTCTTTTGTTCAATTGACATGATTGTTTTTTAATTTGAATTGAGTTTAAACTCTTTTGGCATTGATTCCAATGTATAGTTTATACAAAGCTGGAAGACAATTTATTGGTCTATAGTTTATAGGATAGCTTGCAGGTTCACACTTAAGGAACATTATTTTTCCTGTTGTTAATGACGTTGGTATCTGTTTGGGGTGCATGTAGAATTAGTTCTTACTCAGGGCTAAATCTTAGTGTAAAGATGTACTTTTAGCCAGAAATTAGGTACTACATCTGGGCATGAGGTTTTTCACTTAGGCGCTTTTCTTAATTTTGTTTTAATTTCTCTGGCCTTTACTTCACCCCATTCCATATTCTATACATTTGAACTCCTTACTATTTCTTTTATTTCTTCTACCCACTTAGCATCTTTAATATGTTCCACAGGGTGTTCATAGATATTTCTCCAAAATGTGTCTATTTCTGCATTTTTTTTTGGTATTGTTTCTGTTCCTTTCGCTTTGTTTTCCAATTCTCTATAACACTTTTTTGGAGCAAAGAATTACTTATTTTGTTTGTACTTTTCCTTTATGTTTATTGGCATATCATATAAGTTTTTCTGCCTGTGCTGATACCTTTAGTTTATTATTTGCAATAATGTATGACCCTGGGCTTTTCGAATACCATCCGTTGCTCTTATCACATCTGTCTTTCTAACTATGTTGTTGATCTGTTCCCTCTTCTATATTATTCTAACAGTGACACTTCTTGTTCTAATTTCTTTATATCTTTCTCTATTTGAGACTTCTATGATGAAATTTGATTTCTTTCCTCGCTTTATTGTCCTGTGTTTTTTTTTTCTGGTAAAACTTTATCTGTTATTAATTTAGCTGCACAGTAATATATCTCATTTACGTTTGTTATGTCATGTGAATTTCTGTTAATCTTGATTACTGTGTTCATTTGTTTTATCAGACTAATAATATTTTGGGTGCTACTGACTTTCTGTTATCTATTTCTTTCATGCATCTTACTGTATCTATCCATCTCTATTAAATCAAGTAATTCTTCGCTTAGTTCATTTTCTTCTAAACTGAGGGTACGTTCTGTATTCTCCATTTCCTGTGGGCATTCTACAGAATGTTCCAGAACATCGTCCTGTGACATTGTCTTCAGCTGCATAAAGCATCATCTATTGCTTTTTCATATAGAAACTTACTAGCCTATCACTACACAACTTTGACTGCGTCAGAGTTTGCCAACGTCTCCTGTTCCTTCCCCTGCTGTGCAACTCCAGCTGAACTTTTGTACTGGTTTCCTCCTGAAGGCTCCAGAGTATCATTATGTGGCACCTGATCAGATGCTTCTCCTTTCACATGTTTCTCCTTAATTTGGGGACTCACTGTTCCAGCATGCTGTGATGTTACCAGAGTTGGATTTTTTACAATAAATCCTTCATTTTGCAGGTAATCCATAACTTCAGTTTCTATTTTTTAACTGCTCCATTACAAATCCTCTTTTCTACTTTACCCCTTTGTTTTTTTTTTTTATATTATAAATTTTTTCATATATGGATGCCTTCTCCTGTTATTTCTCTTCAAGTATCTTTGGTGCTGTTTCTTTGTATTGATAGTTTTACATTCTCCTTTGCATAAATATTACACCATATTAATTATCATTTTCTTTCCCATGTCTGTATTTCTTCTTCATAGGCCTCCCATGTCATGTTTCTCCTCTCTTTTGGGCCTCATTGTTCCATCATGCTGTGACATAATCTGTGTTAAGAGTTTCTACATTAAATCCTTCACTTTCCAGGTATTCCTATATATATATATATATATATATATATATATATATATATATATATATATATATATATGTGTGTGTGTGTGTGTGTGTGTGTGTGTGTGTGTGTGTGTGTGTGTGTGTGTGTGTATACATTTTGCCACCAGAGAATAGCTGCCACCCTGTGTTCCAGTCTTGTGAACATGGAATCAGTGTGCAGACTGATGGAGTCACCAGTCACTAATACATTGACATGTGGGTTTATTGTCAGCAGCCTAGTGACTTCTCACCGAGTATATATGTACGGTATGTAGTAGTTATAGATATCTGCTAACTTTACCAAGGCTTTGCTTTCTTGGTTATATGAGGCTTTCACAACCTCAGTGCAAGTTGATTTGGCATGAATATGTAGAAGTGTGGATCTTGGTGTGTGCTGCTCACAAAGCATACTTATTCGTGAAAAGGTGGCCTCCATGTTGTGTACATTTTTACACTTTTCAAGCATGACGTTATGTGGTCAAGTAACTGTTCACTGTTTGTGAGTATTAGGCAGGTGTTACACTGCCTAAGAATATCAAGTGATATTAGTCTGTCAATATGAGGAACAACAGAATGATGGTTTACCATTATTGCCAGGTGTGTCTAAATCTTGAACGGATAAGTGCAAAGGTATAAAGTTGCTAATTGTAGATTAAAGGAAGCGGGATGAAGTGCAAGCGGATAGACTTGCATGAGTAATTGGAATAAGGAACAGTAATGGTTTTTTGAAGAAGTGACAAGGAGAGATGGTGGCAAGGAAGTCAGGATGCAGAAGTGACAAATAAAAGTAATAGTACGTATGCAATAAGGCCAGATAAGTAACAATTGGAGGAAAGAGAACAGCTAGTATATCAAATACCAAAAAGATGTCTCTGTATGAAATACCTGCATGCAACATACTCAGCTTGCAGCCATGCAATAACATCAAAAACAGTCTGACTAGCTAATAGCACGAATACAATTAAATCAGTGGAATTGTGCACACAGATTTGCAGCTGGTAGTAGTTTATTTTATTTTATTATTTATTTTATATTTGTTTACCGGGTTTGTCCAACTGACCTACAAATGCCCATTTTCAGAGGAGGCCCAAGGAGAAAAGCTCCAACAGAAAATAGAAATTTTACATCTTGAATACATATAGAAATACATTCATCAGTACCACACATTATTGCATTGCAGTGTCATACATGAAATACATAGAAATACATTCATGAGAGAGATACATTCATAATTACATATTATATACATAACAGTGCAATAGTTACATAGCTGAAATATTTTGCTATAGCAATAACCCACGCCTGGGTGTGGGTAATGCTGGATTTACCCACGGTTGGCGTGGTTTGGTCCCGAGGGCGAATCCCGAGGGACCAAACAAAGCCAACCATGGGTAAATCCAGCATTACCCACACCCAGAAGTGGGTTATTGCTATTATACAATGACATTATTTAAGAAAAGAAATAATTACTTTTCTTAAATAATGGCATTGTATAATGCCTCTTTACTGCCCTTCCGTAGCTGTCTGGTATTCCGCGGCAGTTCTGATGTACTGTGCATGCCTACGCAGTACATCAGAGCTGTGGGCAAAAGCAACGGAGAACACAAGATCTCCGTTGCTTTTTTTTACTGTTTCGCTATAGTTAAATGGGTTTAACATGAGACAGTTTTAAAATAAGCAACGGAGATTTCCGCTTATTGTAGCTGTCTCGCTATGTTAAACCCATTTAACATAGCGAACAGTAACGAGATCTTGATCTCCGCTTGCTTTTAAAAACTGTCTCGCTATGTTAAATGGGTTTAACATAGTGAGACAGCTTTAAAATAAGCAACGGATATCTCTGTTGCTTATTTTAAAGCTGTCTCGCTATGTTAAACCCATTTAATATAGCGAGACAGTTTAAAAGCAACGGAGATCGCAAGATCTCTGTTGCTTTTTACATACTGTGTCGCTATGTTAAAGGAGTTTAACATAGCGAAACAGCTTTAAAAAAAGCAACGGAGATCTCCGTTGCTTTTTTAAAACTTGTGTCACTATGTTAAACTCTTTTAACATACCGAGACAGTGTTTTATACTAACGGAAAAAGTCCGGGCGACCGGACCTTTTTCCGTTAGTATATTGAGGGATTTACAACGGGCATGCTGGTTGGGCTGGCCAATTAGTGTGCACGTTTTAGGGGAGGAATTGTATAATAGTTATGTTTGTACAGTGATGTACCAAGAGGAGAAGATAAAGTAGTAAGTTTGTTTATTGAAGAGAAGGAAGAGAGAAGAGAAGTAGAAGGTTATAGGGGAGTGTTTACGGGAGATAATTACATTGGCAAGTCCATTTTTCATGAAGGTATTTTTTTGTAGCGGTTTTGAATTGATTTTTATCAGAAAATCATGCCGCTATAGTAGAAAAGCAGCAACACGGAGCATTTTACAGAAATGCACAATAATATCTGCAAACAATATCTCCAAACCACGCAAGATGGTCCAGTCACTCTAAGGGAAAAAATGAAATGTGCTCACTACTCTTTAACAACTTCTGCAGATCAGTGCACAAAGGTGCAAAAAGCAGAGCAATGTAAAGCAAAGCAGAAAAACACAGCAACTGTTTGGATTACAGCATATTGATAGGCTATTAGCATGTAGAATTCTTAGAACAGTATCAAATTACCATTGCTCACAAGGATAAACTAGAAATATTCTAAAATAATCCACAGAGATTAACTAATTTATGTGCAAATCAGCAAACTGCACTGAAAACCAGCAAACATTTTCATTGTGGATGGTAAATGACAATACTAAATGAATAAATACATTTGTGTAGAATTGAATGGACTAAGCAAGAGTTTCAAATCAGGTAAAAAGGTCAAATGTATTTGTAGCCAAGGGTCAGATATGCAGCTCGGAACCTTTGAGCCAAAAAGGGAGTTTAGAATTTCGGTTGCTGTGAAGGAGAGAAGAAAACAAAGGAAAATAAAATAAAATCAATGTTCTCCCCTTTCATAAATGATAATGTGGGTAAGAGAAAGGGGAAATCAAAGCACTTACCTATGAATAATTATTAATGTGAGAAACAGATAATGGGAAAGGGATGGAAGTGAAAGTTATCAGCTTTGACCTATAGTGAAAGTAGCAACAACTTATCATAAAGAGTAGTTTCAACTTCTGTTGCCATTACATGAAATAAAGAAAAGACAAGACAAGGAACATCTGAACACAAGGAAAGGAAAAAGAATAGACAGAATACATGATGAAGGCAGTCAAAACTCTTACCTTTGACTGCTGTGATAATGAGGGGACAACTGCAGCACTTACAGCAAAGCCATGTTAAAGAAGGTCTATACTCAGAGAACGCATGGTTAATCATGAAAGGGTAATGTAGTTACTTTTTATTGGTGTGCTAGTGATGAAAGGGAAAGAAGATCAGTATATGCAAATTGTTAAGATGAATGATCTAAGATGCAGTAGTGGGAGGAGAAGCATATGTTCTTCCTTTGGAAGGACAGAGTTTAAGATGCAAGACAATTACTGATAACTATTTTAGGGGCTAAGTAAATATATAACTAAGTTTGTATACTACTACCACCAGTAGCAAAAAGTCTTGATGCAGGATAGAACTGGAGTCTCTTCTGCATTAGATACAGCAGAAAAGGGAAAGTGATGGAATACCTAATATATGGTAAGGTGACTCTGAAGCCTACTGTGATGGCCAGGCAGTGACAGACAGATGAGGATTTTTAATCCCACTGCTGCCAACCACTGTGATGTCCAGTGGGTTGACACTGTAGTCCTCAAATCCACTCTGCTGCTCAAAAATAAATCATATAAATCTAAACTCTGGTACCCTCCAGATGTATGGTCTCTTGAGTCACACCACACGTATCAAAGGGCACAGATATATGAATCACTAAATAATTCACTAACTGCAGTTGTACACAAGAACATGCAGGGCATATGCATTGTTGCCCTACATTATCAATACCCAAGCAGAAGATGAATCATACACAATACCTCTGTGACAAGAGTCTTTGGTTTAGCACCCCAAATCCCTTTCTTAGCAATGACTGAGTTTTACTGCCTTGTGGTACTTAGCTGCCCACAATAACTATACATACATTATTATCCAGGGAAAGCCAGTAATATTCACCTCTCTACAACCTTTTGTCCTGGCCCAGGGTCAAACACTGCTGCCACCCCGTATTACTTAACAGATATTGTTTCACTCTTTTTAAAAAGCCAAAGAAATATGAGCAAAAATGATGTGTGTAGCAGAGCAGCCGGCTCATTTAGAAGTGGCTACCAGCAGCTTTTTACCATTTATCAATAAGCAGCCTGCTATCAATGAAGACATAAGTAAACAGACTTCCTCTTTCCTTTCTTCTTGGTATCATTTTCCATATTATTTTTTCCAAGAGCTACTGCTTGCAGACCTATCTTCTTCCAATGTCCCTATTTTTACTTCCCTTTTGTTGTGAGATACTCTCCTTTAGGTTTTCTGATTTTTCTTCCCCCCTGTCTTTTCCCCTTCCTCTGTTTTCCTTCAGTCTTTATACTATCTCCCTGGTCAGACTAAGTACTGCTACTTCTGGGTGTGTTCTGTGTTTTGCTGAATGGGATTTATGAGATTTACCCTTGTTTGCCCTGTCTATTTTTGCACCTTCCCCATCCGTCTTCCTTTCCACTGCGTATTTATAATTCTTCCTTGTACATGTATTCTTTTATCCCTTCATTTTTTTCTGTGGTCCACCTGATTAATATATTTTATATACCTTCTTCCCTGCTGGCCTAGTTGTGCCATACAAACCACGCTGTCCAAGGCCAAGAATACAGCTTCTATGGGACCTGACAATACCCCTGAGGTGTTCTACATGAACTACAGTGTGAGCTGGCACCTCACCTGTGTGCCCTGTTCAATCACAGCCTCACCTCAGGCTTTGTCCCTACCGAATGGTGCACTGCTACAGTCATTGCTCTCCACAAAGGAGTGGCTACAGACCCCCGGGAACTATTGCCCCATTAGCTTGACAAGTCTGATATGCAAAGCTATGGAACACATCATCATGGACCTAATAAATAAAGATATAGGGAATCTGCAAACTCTGGATCCCACACAGTTTGGGTTTGTGAAGGGTAGATCATGACTGCTGAACCTGGTCAGCTTCTTTGAGTCAGTCATCAGAGCTGTGGATGAAGGCAAGGTGGTTCATACAGCCTACCTTGATGTGACCTAGACCTTTGATACCATTCCCCACTCAGGAATCATAGAAAAACTCACTTAGCTAGGCATCAACCCCTATATCACTAGGTGGGTTGCAAACTGGCTCACAGATAGAACCCACAGTGTGAAAGTAGCTGACTCCACATCAGACTGCAGACCAGTCATGAGTGGAGTCCCACAGGGTTCAGTCCTGGGTCCTCTTCTGTTTGTTATCTACTGCTATGAAGTCCAGGCCAACACAAATGGACTCAGACTGACAAAGTTCACAGATGTTTGCATGTTGGGAGCCATAATTAACTCCTCAAGTGATGTTGACATCCTACAGAAAGGCCTCACTGAGACCAATGACTGGTATCACAATCATGGCCTTAAGCTCAATGCCAAAAAATGTGTTGTCATCCCCTTTGGGAAAAACCCGGTTCCCATGAATTACCACATCAACGCTAGTCCACTGAACACAGAAAGTGTCATAAGAGATATGGGAACACAGGATGACAGCAACCTTTCTTTTGACTACCACATAGCCACTGTGGTCAGAAAGTTCTTCAATGTGGCACATTTCATTACTAAAGGTTTTGGATCCAGGAAGAAAGAGGTCATGGTATCCCTCTACTCTCCTCTCATTAGGCCAATCACTGAGTACAATGACCCATTTGGCATGTACCTCACTAGACACCTGCAACAAATGGAGAGGCTGCAAAAATACCTCACAAAGAGGATCCTAGGCCTTAAACACTTGTCCTATATGGAAAGACTCAAAAAACTCCAACTATTGTCTGTCTCATATCATCTACTTAGAGACAATCTCTGCTTGACTTACAAAGTCATGTCTGACCCAGCTCTGTTAGAAATGCTACATCTAAGGAAATCCCAATCCCTCCACACTGCACACTCTAGAGACCTTGACCTCATTACCACAATCAACAGAAAAAGCCGGAGGGATAGGTTCATAACCCAGAGACTGGCCATGCTATGGAATAGACTTCCCATACATGTCAAGCGAAGTGCCTCACCAGCCCGGTTCAAGAGAAATTTTGATGAGTGGATGAGAAATAGAAAATTCACCCTGGGGATCACTGGGAACTAAGGTCGGGGTGGCATGATTCCAGGGTAATCCTATGGGTTAAGCTTATAAAGGCTCGAGGGCCATTAGCCTAGTACACACCTATGAACCTATGAACCAATTCACCATGCAATCTGGCCCCGACCATATAAAAGGAATATGTTTTTATGTCTTGTGTATGGCCTTACAACATCCACACCCAGACTAGGACTACACACTGACCACTTACTGAGCTAAGGATCACAAATTCCAAAGCTAACCCCTGGAATGGTTCCCCAGTAGCAGTCATAGGCATCAAAACAGCCTTGGCTTTGTCACCAGCATTGCCAACTTCTTGGCACTGCTCATATGTTCTGCCATATTTTCTTATATCCATTGCAATTACTGCCCAGCAAGCATTTTATGCCCATATGGTGCACAAAAGGAATATCATGGAATATCACTACAATTGCCTATCAGTAGGTCATAGATACTATCACCTGCTCTATTGCTTCTCTCTCTCTCTCTCTCTCTCTAGTGCTTATTCAGGGACCCATTTGCTGCACAACAATTGCATTTTCCAGTATATATAATCTCCCTCATTGACTACCTCTCTCAAGTCCTGTAATGTTGAGACTGAGAACTGAGACTGCCTCACTTCCTTCTTGCTGACCTACCCAGATCCCCTTCCACCTGAAGTCTGATACCTTCCAGCAGTGGAGCCCCAACTGCTTGTTCTACCATCTGACTTCCCACTTGGTAAAACCCCGTCCATGGGGTTCACTACTAACTAGCGCCCCCTCTGAAATAACTACATTATCAGTCCCAGATGGAGCTGTGGCGTCTGGTTGGGTCTCCCCTTTACTGCCTTTCCCATGTGTTTACTGCCATGCCTAGCTGCATGTAACAGCATGCACACAAGGAACTGCAGTATCAGACTCATTCCTTAGTTATTGATTTAGTAACTTACTTACTTGCTTGTTTGCTTACTTATTTATGTTTTGTTGACAGGGCTAGTCTCACTAGGCTAGCAGACTCCTTTCAGGGGAACCCATGAAGATATTCATGCTGACTATAGGAAATTTGACACAGGGGAAATTCCCCAACTTTTTGCAATAATTGCTATGGGATCTTTTATCTCTACCTGTGCTAGCACCAATTTAGGCAGAGGTGCCTTGGTTAACCCCAGCCCTCCCCCATATGCTACACTGTAGTGTCAGCATTAGCAAATTAATCAAAGTACCTGAAGTGAGACTAGAACTCAGATCACTCTGGTCCTCTAAGAGCAGGCACATCCTTAAATGCAATCACCCATTTGCTCCCCCGCTCCCTCGCTTCTTTCCCAGCTCAGATAAGCACTGAACAAAGCTGCCTTAAAATAGTTTTCCTTCTAGGGCCCTAAGTAAAATGGACTGCCCAGACAAGTGCTTCTCCTTTTTGACCACTTCAAACTTAATTATGATTCTGTCTGAAGATGTGTCCTTTTTGGCAATGACTTCCTTCCATTTCACCAAGTATAATTATTCTGTTGTTAGTATGGGACACATGATTCCTCCAGACAAACCAGCCCTGTTATAGTGCTCACTGTCTTTGCTATTTCCTGAAACTTTTGCTTTCAACTATACCTCAGTGGACAATAAGACTAAACATGCCCCTTTTGGTTATCTTTGAAGCTTTTAACCTTCAGTACTGGGCATGTACCAGAACTCATGGCTTTTCCTTTTTTTTGTATAACCTGCTGTGATGGCTTGGGTTGCCACAATGTTTTTCTTTATACTTGCACAGTTCTGGCTGCCCCTTTCTATGCAGTGGCAAACTGCTAGCTAGACAGAGGCCTGACTTCTTCTCCATCTCCTCAGTGGTGCTATAACCCCAATTTGCTAATGATATCCTTGTTTCTTTAAGCAGAGTACTGAGGGCTTACACCTTCATTAAAAGATCTGTTAGCATTTCAGGTGTGCTGATCTGAAATCCACTTACAAATCTTTGAAAATAAGAGCTGATTTCTACAATATGTTCAGTCATTCTATCATCTGCCTCTCTCTTGTGCTTTTTGTACTTTGTTTAGACATTTTTGAAGTTACTTTTAAAATGTGCAAATAAATATTCTTCAAACTTAGCAGATTTTAAACAGTTTGCATGCATGTGTTGCTTTACTCATGATAAAAATAAGTAAGGTATGCACCCATTATACTAGGTCAGCCTGGGGTGATTAAATGCCCTTCCAAATGCCCATATGAAACTATCAAAACTAGCAAAGGATTAGCATTTCCTTTTCATACTGGCACTGCTTTTCTTTCTCTTCTACCTCTAGCCTTTGCATTTTCTCAGCTGTGTGCATTCAGGATACCTCATTTCCAGTGCCTGGCTGTGTAATTCCATGTGGGTTTTGAGATCCTGCTGGATAGGAGCACATTTTCCTTTGTGTGCCTTCTGCATAACCACCTACTAGGCTGTCTCACATTCTGGTTACATACCAAGCTACCACCATCTAATTAGACATATTGGTATCCTGGATTCCTTTTCCTCTACATTCCTTAGTCAGCTGTTAACTGGCATTTTAGTGTAATTGTTAGTAAAGCTAATTGTATGACGTTTTCTTAAACTAAACTGGCTACAAAAATTGCTGTGCAAAACTAATTTTATGAATATATTATGCTGTAGCTGAATTAACAGCAGTGGAAAACAAAACTGTATAGTTTATGTTGTGGTTGAGGAGTATAGAAACAACTTTGGTAACAAAAGCTGCTTTAGGCTAAATGCATTGAATTCCAGTATTTATTTATTTAGTTAGTTAACATTTGTTTACTGGGAAAGTCTGACTGGGACAGAGCCCATTTTCAGTGGATGCCCAGGGAGAAATGCTCCAGACAAATGCCTTCCTGGAGGAAACCCACACAAATGAAGGGAGGACATGCAGACTCCACACAGAAGGCATACCAGCTGAGAATCAAACCGGAGAAACTCCTGTTGTTAGGTGACAATGCTAACTGCTGCATAACTGTGTCATCCTATGAAGTTCCACCAAAATCAAGTGCCACCAAAATGTAATAAATGGCACTATGTGTCATCAAATATGATTATCAGACTGGCACTGATTAGGTTTAACTTGATCCATTAACAGTACACTTACCATTCAGTTTACAACCATCTCATTCTTTCCACGCTCACTCACTTTCTACCCCAACATGCTCATCTTTCATTGCCTAGCAATTTTCACTCTCACTACCCTGACCTACCTTACATTATATCACACATACTCAAGCTACTCCTATTACTCTCACATCCATCACCTATAAACTATTCAGAGTGAAACCAACTTCATTTGCCATTAACCCAGCTATCTATAACTATACAGTCTTAGATCTTGCCCCCTCTCAAATGGCTCCACCAAGGTAATACTCTACACACAGCCATACAATACAATACATGATTACTCAAACGCATAAAGTACAACTATCTAACAGCCTTTATACTAATCCTTAGTGGTGACATCCACCCTAACCCTGGACCCTCTCCAACTCAAAATAACACTACTAATGCTCAAAGCCACTCTACTAATACCCCAGAAAAAGCAATGACCTACTCATAATGAACCTAAACATTAGAAGCATAGTAAACAAAATACAGGAACTTCATGCAAACCTCTCTACTCCCCTGACATAGTCCTTTTCACAGAAACCTGGCTCAATCCTGATATCCCTGATAATGAAATTCTTCCCACAGGTTATAGCATTCTTAGGCAAGACAGGGAAACAAAAAGAGGAGGCAGTATAGTCCTTCTCTTCAAAAAAAATCTTACAATAGAGTTAAACTTAACCCCCCAACATCTCTAACTTAGAAATATTCTTAGCACAAATAAAACTCAACCAAAATAAATAAAAAAATAAACATTATAGGATCCTATATACCTTCCAAGAACAACAAAGACAAACTTGAATCCATCCTACAATGGTCCACCAATAATCTCCCCCAAGAGACCATAGTACTAGGGGACTTCAATATTAACTGGTACTCCTGCAACTTTAAACATCCTACCACCTGTATCATTCTCTACGTCTTTACTCAACTAATTCAAAAGACAACAAGGTTTGATAAAACTACAAAAAAGGAAGCTATCCTTGACTGGATTTTCACCAACTATTCCCCACTTTCCTATAGTCCTGGTATCCTCCCTGATTCACTTAGTGACCACCTCCCTACATACATTATTCGTCATCAGGCAAATGCCACAAAAACCCAACTACCTTCCAAATTTGCAACACCAAAAATTTCAAGCCTCAAGATTTCATAGCATCCCTAAAGCTTGCAATTGGAACCGTCTCAAAACTCTATCCCTGGACAACGCAGTAGATTGCTTTAACTCTACATTTCTAAACATCCTAAATGACATGGCCATATCAGGGCAATACAAGCAAAATCTAATTACTCCCCTTGGCTCAACAAACAGAATAAATCTCTCCTAAAAGAAAGGGATAAAGCATGGTATGAATGATCCCACATAAAATCTATAGCCACTCCTCAGAAGTACTTTCACCTTAGAAACAAAGCCAAAACCCAGATAAGACTTGATAAAAAGAATTATTATACCAGCCTACAAGCCAAATACCAACATAATCCTCAAAAATTCTGGCCATTTTAAATAAAATACTACGACTAGGTCAAACTAAGACCCCTTAACTGACAACAGGTAACCCCTTAGAATGCATTGCTACCCAGTTTAATAAATACTTCACTGACTCCATCAAAATACTTACTGATCAAAACTCCCCACAACAGCCCAATAACCTAACCACACTGCTAGATGATAATAACACCTTCTACTTAACCCCAGTCCCAACGTATACCATATACAAATACTTGCTCGGGTTAAAACCCACAGCCCTATCTGCAGACAAACTACCAACAACATACTTAAAGACAGCAGCTGAAGCCATCTCCTACCCAGTTTCCCTACTAATTAATTGCTCTATATCTGAGCAGTACATCCCTACCCTCTGGAAAATTGCACAAATCATACCCCTGCTCAAAGGAGGGCCCTCCACCGACTTCTCAAATTATCATCCTATAGCAGTCCTAGCGGGTCTACTTCACGTTGTTGTAAGCTGACAATATTGAGTCTGATATTGTCGGCACAACAATATTGAAAGTGAAGAATATCATGCAAGTAAACGGAAATCTCTGTAAGGGGAGATTCCAATTTACCTCAATGTATTGCGGTCTTGGATTTGGTATATTTAAGTAGGGGGGTGTGGGGGGTGCAGTGGGGCTTGCCCCCTGCCTACGTCAGTTGTTTTTTTTTTGTTTTAATTTTTTTTCTACGTTATTCAATGTTTTGCTTAAATGAGTTTGACCTTTATTGATTCGATCAAGTAAACTTTTGATAACATGATATAGACGCGTCCTATCCCCTTTATCTAAAATCCTAGAAAGGTGTGTTCATACCCAATTACTTAACCATCTACTTCACAATAAATTACTTACAGACACTCAATATGGCTTTCACCCGACCATAGTATGACCACAGCCCTCATTAGCTTCACTAATACCATCAAACTACTTAGAAATAAAGGCAATCTAGTATCAGCAATCTTTTTAGACTTATCAAAAGCATTCGACATAGTCTCCCATAATAAACTTCTGGTTGCTCTATCAAAATGAAATCTAAGCCAGTTCACATTAGCCTAGGTTCAGAACTATCTCACCAATCGGCAACAAGCAGTGCAGTGGGATAGAGCTCTTTATCCCTTACTACCAGTAACAACAGGCATGCCCCAAAGATCATTCTTGGCCCCCTCCTTTTTAACCTGTTTACAAACAATCTCCACAATGCTACAACTTCAGCCACCCTAATGCAGTACGCAGACGACTCCACAGTCATATGTTCTGCCTCAACTCTACCAGAACTTCAGAACTTAACCCAAACATCCTTCACTGCCATTGAATCATGGTTGGCAGATGTCCAATTATTCCTGAACCTAAATAAAACCAAACTTGTACTATTCTACCCCACTAAACTCAATACCCAGCCCACTTACTTTTATATCATATCCAGTGACAAGACTGTAATAGAACCTGTACCATCCACCAAACTTCTCGGGGTTATTATTGATCAAAACCTGAAGTTCGACCTTCATATTGCCCAGACTGTTAAAAAAGTTCACAAGAAAATAGGCACCCTACACAGATGCAAACATTATCAGACCCCAAACTCCAGAATCATCACAGCCAGAACTCACCTTCTGTCAACTTTACTCTATGCCTCACCCATCTTTACCAACATCTCCAAATCAGACCTACGCAAGCTAGATACCTGCTATAACAAAATAGTAAAATTTGCTACTAGTTGCCCTCCTAGAATCCATCATTGTAAGGCCCTAAAACAACTATTTTGGTTAGAACTACCTAACCAACTCATCCTTACACAACTCTGTACTGCCCACCAAATGCTTTATACTGCTGATAAAATTCCAGCTGTATAAGGCCTTCTCAACCCCCACACAAGTATCCATCCACTAAGATCTGCCAAAAAATCTCTAATAGAAGTAACCAGAAGTAAAAATAGCTCAGGTGACTCACTACATTCCCATTACATTGCCAAATTGTGGAATTCTCTTCCACTAACAATCAGAAATATAACTAACTTAAAGGCTTTAAGCACCATACCCAAGCTCATTTCACAAATTCATGGGCTTGCAGATGCAATGGGGAGGGTTAGTCCTATCTCTGACATTAGCTGTTTCACAAGTTTTACATCCCTGTATTCTACCATAATAAAGTTAAGAAGTAGCTGATGTCTAAACTTCAGCTTCACTATGCCATCTGTATATAAGTCTCTGTATCCCCAATGCACTCGTATTGTATACAATCTCACTATCCACTACTATTGTATTCTTGAACATGTATCCACGTGTAATGTTTCTCACTTGTCCACTACTATTGTCTTCTAGTATCATTGTAACTACTTGTCATGATGTTTTCCCTTGACCAGTTTGCCCTTTTTTACTCGTTTTAAAAATATGAATGTTTTTACTAATATTATTGTTTTTATCTTCACTGTATTAAAATATTTTTCTACTAACACTTATCTACTAACATTGGAGCTTTTCTCCCTGGACCTCCGCTGAAAAAGTGCATTATGCCCAGTTGGATTCTCCCGGTAAACAAATATAAAATAAAATAAATAAATAAAAATAAATAAATAAATTAAAGGGACTATACACTGTTGTCTTCAGAATGGACATCCAACAGCCACACCCAGACTATAATTACACATGAACTATTTACAGATATGAGTTTTTGGCCTAGCACCCCAGGCCCCTTCATCACCACTTTATCTGATAACTATTTCAATGCTCCTTATCTGATGAAACTACTATTCCAGAAATGACTTTCATCCCCTCATACACACCATACACAAACGCACGCGCACTCACCCACCCCCACACACGCACACACACACACACACACGCACACTCACACCACACATACACACACACACTTCCAAGTGAAGGCTAGTAGAATTCTACAGCTCCCCATAGCTTTTTTTCTGCCATGTAAATACTGCCACAACTCTAGATATGGCTACTAATCCAAATGCACAAGTTACAAGTTAACCATATATAAATTACAAAAATAATATTACACTAGTAGTCAGTCATTCAAGATAGGATATTTAAATAAGTATATTATTTATAGCTAAAAAAACACTCTACCGGTTTCTGATTTAAGATATACTGGATGTAATTATTCAAAGTTAGTAAAGTTTTGCAAGACATAATTCAAAGAGCAAACATTCACAGATATGGTCACCATGATCTTCCAAGCTTTCAGCTATAAACACATACATCTCAGATAATCGTTTCTGTTCTTGCACAGTAGAAGAAAGACTAACTAAATAGGAAACAGTCTTTTTCCACATTCATACCTCCACAAACACGGGAAAAGTGTATTATGTGAATACAAGCAACTGCTTCATTTAAGAGTCCTGTAATTGTATTTTATGGCCCTTATTCTTCCTGACTCCAAATTCTTATATGACTTTATTTTATACAATCAGTTAGATATTTCCAAGAAACTGCAAAACAATTATACTTTGCATTTCAATTACAAATTTCATACATTTCTCTTTTGCCTTTAATATTTCTCATTCACAGGGGATGGTACAGAGGAAGGAAAAAATATGACATACATTTTCAGGATACATGAAACCCACATATTGCTGATTAAAATTAGCTCAAATATAGCTTGCCAAGGTGACAACATTTTAAAATTAAAAAAAATGTATACATCACCGGCCAGATTCATGAATAGCTAATCTCCATGCTGTTATTGTGCATGTTGTGACACGCACACACACACACACACACACACACACACACACACACACACACACACACACACACACACACACACACACACACACACACACACACACACACACACGCACACACACGCACATGCACACACACACAATAGCATACAATTTTGTCTTCATTAAAAGGCTCTACCCATAGTGTAAAGCTGCCAAACAAAGGTAAATGGCAGAGTATGTTAATGAAAGCATAACTAGCTGAATTACATGCTAATTAACCCATCCAAAATGGTGGAACAATTTAGGAAGCTATAAAGTAATCATGTAGACTTGGTGTAGCTCTTTGCCATGAACTCCAAACCTATTAGAATACAGCCTTCAACACACATAGAAAAAAAAACAATGTTTTGGGCTTCTACTGCTCTCTTGCATGTATATTTGCAACAGGCTCAAATTTATGCTGCTGCTGCTGCTGATAGACCTTGGCCAAGGAGAAGAAGGGTGTTCGGACATCATTTAAGGCATCGTGACTGCATGATATTGGAATATTTGAGTGATACAGCATTGATAGGAAAGCACTGCTAAAACTATGCTACCTCTGTGGCCCCCACCTCAAACTCTGGGGAAATCGAGGATAACTTAAACAAGTGGAAACTAAAATATGTCTAGTATTAAGGATATTAGCTACTGGTACATTCCAGAGACCAAGAAAAAGTAAAAAAACTGTGCAGTGCAAAAACACAAACTCAAAATATAAAAAGAAAAAGAAAAAACTCACTATAATGAAGGCATAGATGGTTAAAAACCTGCCTTTATTACAACACAAACCCAGTATTAAGCGCTTTTGTTCCTATAACCTGGGACTTAATCAGAATACACAAATGTCCTTTCCAAACAATTTAAATATCCCTAAATTAGTCATAATAGGTTAATTAATACTCCAATCATTTCCTCAGGTCACTATACATCAACCCATATAAAAACTCAAGCTAACAAAGATTAAGAATGAAAACAAAAAAATTACATAAATTAAACAAATTGATTTTGCAGTGCAATTCTGAATTAAGGAACCCCTTAAACCAACATTTTACCATTCTAAAACTCGACAATATTGAATCTTCTTCTGGCTTTTTCCCGGTTAGGGGTCTCCACAGTGGATCACCTGTCCGCTCATGATTGACAGTGGAGTTTTATGGTGTTGAATTGCCAGCCCGGTGCCCAACCTTCCACAGAAAGCACACACATGCAAGCACTCACACCTAGGGCCAATTTAGAGTGTCCAATCCACCCACAGCATGTCTTTAGGATCTGGGAGGAAGCTGGAGCACCCAGAGAAAACCCACGTGATGACAGGGAGGACATGCAGACTCCACACAGAAGGCACACCAGCTGAGGATCGAACCAGAGAACCTCTTGCTGTGAGGGGGCAACACTAACCTCTGCACCACTGGGGCCGCCCTCACTCTACAGTATTGAATAAAAAAATATAAAAAATATTATTTACAATCTATTGGCTCTTTCATGTAACACAGGCAAGATGGAAATTGCATCATTTATACCCGGGGGGAACATAGTCATGCTTAACTTCCACTGAGTTTCCTTCTTCCTTAAAATAGGTCACCCTCCCCCGGTTAATTTTAATACACTCCAAAATACCAAACCAAAACCATGACATACCAAAGAATGTTTACATAGAGCATTATTCTCTTTTTCATTATTTATGTCATACAGATGCTCATATATTCTAGTCCTCAGTCCATGCTCAGTTTTTCCCACATAAAAACAGCTGTATTTTTCACACTGTGCCAAATATACCACTTTACTAGTGGCACAATTCACATTCTGGAAGATAATTCTGTTCCTCATATTATTTTCAAGGATTTTTTCCACCTCCTTTAATAATATATGTACATTTATTACAACAACCACACCATATGGCCCTTTGCTATAATCTACAGTTGTACGGGTTTTAACCTCTAAGAGCCTTTTAAAATTAGCACCCATTTTATTAATAAACATCGGCCCATCACCCAATACTTTATACATTTCTGGATTAACCTTAAAAATGTTTGATTTTTTTTTAAATACATTTTTTATTTTTCTAGAAAGGCTGTTGTATTGTAACACACAAGCTTTCTCAAACTTTTTTAAAGTCCCTGATTTCCCGGTTGAATCTTTTCCAAGACCTATACCCAACCGGGGCTTATATTGTTCCCCCCACTTACTATAAACTTCCTCAAGAATCTGCTCTGCCATCTTTTTTGGATATCCTCTCTCACAAAACATGTTTCCCACTATGTCGAATTCATTTCTGAGATCCTCAAAGTGTGAAGTCACTCTAGCAGCATAAATAGCCTGCCCCTTAACTAGACTCTTTTTTGGGCTATTGGATGGTTGCTAGCAAAGTGTAAGTAAGAATTACAGAAGGCTCCTTTATGATATATGTTAGACCTAAAACCTTCACCTGAATGTGAAATATTGGTGTCTAAGTAATTAATTTTAGAGATCTTAAAACTATAGGTAAATTCTCGGAATTGAGTGGTATTATTCAAATAGTGCAAACATTCCTGAATCTCCTCTCCCAAACCTTTCCACAAAATAAATATGTCATCCAAAAACCTTGCATAAAGTTGTAAATTTTTCCAGTAGGAACAATTAAACAGAAATCTATTTTCCTACCAAGGAATACAGTGTTGGCATACACAGGGACAAATGCTGCCCCCATAGCAACACCCTTAACCTGTTGAAAATATTCCCCTCCAAAGAACACAAAATTATTTTCTAAAACTAAGGCCATAAGTTCACATATAAAAGTAATCTGGTCATGGGATAATCAGAACATAGGCATAAGGTTTCTTGAAACATTTCCAACCCTTCTTATTTAGGAATTACAGAAAAAAGATCCTTGATATCAATGGTTAGAAATAGAAGGTCCTTGTTCCATACCTCATTCTTTTTAACTGCCAAAGAAAATCCAAGGAATCCTTAACTAAATGAGGTGCATTTTCAACAACAGGTTTGACCGATAGATCAACTAGAACAGCCAAGGGCTCTGTCTTGGAGCCACTAGCTGCAACAATGGCCCTAAAAGGGGGTTCTTCTACATTTTTGTGAATTTTGTGAATTCCAAAAATAGAGGGGATAATGGGGTTTTTACTGTTCAAAAACTCATAGGTCTCTACACTTATCCATTGATTTAATACATATTCCTCCAAATAAGAGTCAATTCAAGAGTAAGATATATTAATCTGATTCATAGAAACTGAAATGTAGGACCTTTCATCAAAGGAAATTCTCTGCACAACATTGGAATAGTCTATAGATTTAAAAATCTGTATTCTACCTCCCTTATCAGGGGTCATAATGCCTATGCTAGGATCAGCTCTGAGTTCCTGCAATGTGAGATTTTCCTTCTTGGTGAGATTCTAATGATCTTTTTATTCCTATGATAAATCTTATAAATATCCTCCATTGCAACTCTCTCATAAACACATAATAAGGGATGAAGGGGGGGATTAAATGTACTTTTCCTTTTAGGCACTTGATTGACATTATCCAACATTTCCAAGCATCTTGGAAGTTGAAAATCCTGTTCTGTTCCTCCACCGGGGGATTATTATAATTACACCTATTTTGCCTCTCTCCATGACCCACTGTGTTTATGTCATTGTCCACCTGCTACTATATGTGTTTTCTGGAAGACATCTCACCTCTGCATCTGTCAAGCAGAACTCATGGTAATAAGGTTTTGATGATGACCTTGTTCTCTGCATTACTGTATGGTGGCTTAGGTAGAACAGATGGTCTGGGTGCCACTATCCTGTGTGACATGAAACAGAAAAGAGGACAAAACACATTTGTAGCACATACAGAAACCATTCTCCTCAAATAAAATCTGTGCAGCCATCCCCAACACAAAACAACTGAATACACAATACTCATTTTGGACTATACACAAGCTAAGGGAGCCCCCCAGAAAAAAATAAAAATTGTAATACATTAGCATTGTATCCATTCTGTTAACATTTCTACTGGATGGCAAGATTATCAAAAACTCGGAAACAATTCAAAGTCAAAACGCCGAGACAATTTCCTGCGGTCTCTCCACTGTTGTGGAGGTTGCCAGAGGACATCTGAGACACCCAACTGCTCTGTTTGCTACACATGACAATCCCTTGAAGTTGTTAGTAAGCACAATACACTTATCTACTGTAACTGGCAAAAAATTGCAAGAGAAAATAGTAACACAGCACTGTGATATAACCATAGCATTCATTGACAATGTTGGAAAGCACAGCAAGAACTGGCACACCTGCAGTATACCAACAGTGAATGAAAAAAATGCATACAGATAAAGAAGTGTTTTTTATTGTATATTGAAACACATTCTAAATATGGAAATGTAAACATTTATGAAGATTACAAAATACCTTATAAAATAATGCAGTAATTTGTAGAAAAATCTCCTACAAGTAAATAGCAGTAATGGTCTGTTTCTATCAAACAAGTCTCCTCTCCTTCCCCTTCCATAACTGTAGATTTAGCTCTCTGAGCACTGTAAAAGATGCATATGAGATGTTAAATTGTTAGCATTCCTGAATATCAAAAAATTACCTGGTGTAGGAGAGGTAAGCATCATGTAAATAGCTAGAGTGCATCCACATACCCTAGGACTAGAGGAAGGAGCAGTGACAATTGTTAGCTACTAATAACTTGCAAGCGTTAATGATTATTCTGAATACAATAAAAAGCAAATACTGAAGAGACTCTTCTCTCTGAAATGTATATCATGCAGAGTAGACTTAAAAAAATGGAAGCACCTTGAGAGCTATGAGAGCAACTTTAACAGCATTGATATTCTTATAATAATAGCAAAATCTCCATCCTATGCTTAAAAATGTATTTATTTACTGGGAAAAATCTGACTTGGAACAAAGCCAACTTTCAGTGGAGCCCCAAGGAGAAATGCTTCAGACACATGTCTTTATAATGTGGGAGGAAATCCACACCAGCACAGGGAGGACATGCAGACTCCACATTGAAGGCACCCCAGCCAAGAACTGAACTGGCAAACCTCTTGTTGGGCAGCAACAACACTACTGCTGCACCACCCACAATTTTTTTCTGAAATGCTGATCAGCTATATTACATATTTAAACAAAGATGCAAAGAAATGCCAAGGACATTGCATTTCTCTTATTTAAGCTGAGAGGAGGGGAATATGCTCATAAAATAAAAAGAAGAAATAGCTGACAGTGATGGCAACCTTACGATGTGTGCTATTATTAACCTAAATTATTTGTCAGTATTGCATTCATCTAGACATGTTCATTCACATGAAAAAGAAACATTTTCTCATCTTTCTACTGTTTGACCTGTAATTTAATAGTTTTCCAGATCTGTATAGAATGTACATTTTCTAATTACTTCTTTAAGCAACTGCTGATGGTAAAGAAGGATAAGAAACCTCACTAAGTATTGTTATTGCACAAGTATTGTTATTGCACATAATTAAGGGTTCAAATGCAGACAGTGTGCTGTTTGAGAGAATTAATGCATATTTCTTTAGCATATGATCAGATTGTAAAACACACAGATTTAAGAAACATCACAATCATTATGCCTTGATATTTCTTACTACTAACAATTTTTTTATTGTGCTCATCATTTGCACAAGTTTTGGCAAAACGCATTTTGGACTGGCAGTGTTTTGTATCAATGAATGAGAGATTACAGCCCAAGGTACAAACCAAGCAATTTAATTTGGAATGCTATCATTAGTGCTAAAGCTAAAGCACTCTGGACAGTAGTAAGAGAAGAAATCCTACATCTCATCTAAGTGTCATTGTAGCACACAGGGTAAAAAAAATAGTTTAAATAAGCAGGAAAGAGGATGCAGGGTTTAAATCTAGCTTGAAGTCACATGTGTCTTTTAATGGTATAACTGTTCATGAATGGCAAAACAAATCATGTTTGTCCTTTTGTTTTGTGGTGTGAGATATAAAGTTTTCTATTTATTTATTTGCTTTTGAATTTTCTGTGCTGCTTAGTAGAACACAAACAGGGCTCACAGGTGAAGGAAAAGTGGGCAGTTTCATTTCTGTAATCTCTATTAGCCCAAGCACTTTTGTCACTGATGCATGGTATTTGTAATGAGTGAGTGATTTGCACATGCTATACACCTCTCTCTGTGGCGCAAGTGGCAAATGCAGTGACTTTGGATCCATAAGAGAGTTGCTGTGGGGTTCAGATCCATTCTGTAAAGGAAATGTGGAAATTATTACAACAAATGTTTGATTTACTTTCATCAGAACTTCATATGCTATTTTTTTTTGTTTGTTTGTTTCTTGCCTTCTGCACTTGCTTGCTGCTGAGTGGCATGCAATCAAACATACCTATCTAAGGAAAATGAAAAAAATATATTTTGGCAGCCTTCTGCAGTGCAAACAAGCTTAGCAGAGATGCGTGGACATCAGCACTCTGGACAGTACTGACTGGAAAGCCTCTGTTTGCTGGGCAACTGTCTCTGTGGTACAAGGTGTAAGTGCAGTGAATTTTGAGATGGACCATAGACGATCTATGGTTCAAATATGAATCGCACTTACTTTTACAAAGGGTGTCAGAATGCAGTTTGTAACAACACTTTGATTAGGAAGGTGTCACTACATACAAATAGCTATTGTAAGTTAGTTGATTGCAAGAAATGTCTCATTAATGGTTTGATACCTAAATTTTTCTAGGTAGCATATCTCATTAATGACTTACTTATGAAACTCAGTTGATTGTGTGTGTAATAGTTCAAACAGAATAATTACAATAATTAATTAAAAATTAAATTAAATTAATTAAAAATGCACTTGCTCATCTTTGATGGGCAGAATACTTAAGTTAAAATCATCTGGACTCATTACGTAGTTGAACTTTGTGTTTAGGACAGTGTGTATTGTGAAGTAGGCATGTATCATACCCCAGCCTGTATTACTCAGCTCATGAAAGCCTATCTATCTGACATATATTTACAAACAGTAATACTGCCTCTTTCATGAGAATGCAGTTCACTGGACTTCTTAAAGTCACACAGACATGCCGGCCTATCTGAATCTCCATACATATTGAATGCAGTATATCTATCATAAACATAGTTGAAAAGTAGGTGTCCTGTAGACCTGACAAATAATAACCTTGCATGAAATATATGCAGTATGTATTCCAAAGGTTTGATTCCCATATTGTACAACTACCTTTTTACAGTGTGTAATTCCCTCACAAATAAGTGCCAAGTGATCCTATATAACTTCCCAAATGCCAAAGATTATATGCCAGGCCATTAAGCATATGTGTTTGACCATTTGAAAAAGTGTTAATATGTTGTGCATCAGACATGGCACTGCCACATTTCACACCTTCATTGCTGCTTGATAAAATACATTCTTCCTTGTTGTTAATCTCTCTGTCTGTGCTTCCCATTACAAAATGTAGTTGGCATGGTTGTGTGTATTTGCACTCTAGCTGTTAAATGTGAAATTGAAATTTGGTACCAGTTCAGAGTTGTTGCTTGACTTTTGCAGGCATGGCTGGTAAAGGAGGTGATGATGATAAATTTAGAACAAAGAGGTGGGATGTTGAGGTGTTCAGAATTTTTGTGTTACTCATTGTGAAGCTCTATAGCCATAGGCTTCTGCAAGGGGACTGTACTGGGGCACAGTATAAGGCTAAGGCTTGAAACAAATTAGCCAAGGCTTTCTTCAGTGCAACTGGCATCCCATGCAATGGAGACAATTGTCATCATCACTATAGTGACTTGAAACAGTGCAAGAAGGACCTCCTTAGCCAATGGGAGGATGAGCTTAGAACTGCTGACATCCCTCAGTTGTGTAAGTACACTGACCCCTCAGCACTGCATTATATAGACTGCAGTAGACAGCCAAGATTGGTATTCATTATGCTTTCATGTCTCTTTTTCTCTTCTATATTGTACAGCTGCTCTAAAGATTACAGCAAACATGGAGGCACAGCAGGAGAGGTTAAATCATCTCAGAGAGACATGGGGTACATATGAATCAGGTCTTTCTGTAAGCCTAATAACTGTTGTAATTATATGCAATATGGAAATATTGAAAGAAATAGTTGTATTTATGATATCATAGCAGTGCAGTTGGTTGATGGTATAACATAGTAAGGTGTTTCCATCATACCTGGATGTGGCAAAGGTGTATAGACTGAATAACCATAAGTATGTTTTTTACGAAATTATATAGTCATGTGACATGCCATAAATCTAATTCTCTCTCTTTTTGTCCATCTCATCCTACCCCTTCTGTCTCATTTTTTTTTTTTTTTTTGGAATATTTTATATGGATTGAAAATGTTCTGTTGTCATTTCTTCTTACAAAAACTGACATACAATACAGAGAGGTAGACCAACCACTGCAGATCAGCCTGCCATCCTTGCATCAACACCCAGCACTTCAGGGTCCCAACCTGTGAGCACTACCTCTACAATCCCTGCTCTATCAGTGTCAGGTAGCTCTGCCCCAGCACCTGGCACACTGGTACCCTCCTGGAGTAGTATTAGTGGAGGTAGTGATTTTGTCACCTGGCAAGAGCTGACAGGAATGGAGGAGGCTACCATGGAAAAGGGCATCAGTGCCCTAACAAGCTGAGTAGAAAAGGTGCTTCATCATTTTGTGGCACCTGTCCTACAAAAAAAAATAAAGACCCATACATAGCTCTCCACTTTACCTATGTGTCTTTTTGATACACTTGATTTGGTACAGTTGGCAATACAACATTATTCTGTTGTCATCTACCCTTGGTGGGATGACAGTTCAAATTCAGCAAATTCATTCTACACTTCTGCATTTATGTTGTGAAGAAGAAGATAGCTAGGGTTCTCTCCCAATACTTTCCTGCAAATTCATCTATTCTTTCCCCTGTGTCCTCCCATCTGCTTGACTTCCCCAACCCATTTTATCACTTTCTTATCATAGGTTCATAGATTAGTACTAGGCTAATTGACCTTATGGGCCATTTTAAGCCTAGCCAATTACTTCAAATTCTGCCCCTTGTGCCTGTAAGGTAAACAGCTTAACTATTTGCCAACCTCCCAACCCCTTATTCACATATCTAATCTGGTTAAAAACTAGAATTGCACACAGCACGCATGGCCATAAATGGTCCATAATAAAGCCTTCACTTTTTGTCCTCAGCATTTGTGTGGACTTTGGCATCATGCACCAAAACAGAGTGTCAGTGAATGTCTGTTCATGTCCTATGGCAACACCTGGTCAGTTATTGTTATCACTCCCAGCAGTCCAGTTATCCTCACAAAAAGGTGCTTAAACATGCTGCATGATTAGAAACCGAGTAAAGGTAGAATAAAGGAAATACTTGGCAATAGTTAGTCTAATAATAGTTAGTCTAATAATATAGTGAGGTGCATCTTCCTGTGTGGAGTGTTGACATAAATCACTAGTATGAAGACTTGTGTTTAGCCTATAGCATCAAGGGTCTGATTCCAGATGTATGTCACATTATTTCTTACTGTGATGTTATACTTCTATGATAGGTTTCATGGCATACATCTTATTTTTTATCCAGGTATGACCTTTAATTAACAGATTTGAATATTGTTACAAAATGCATTTGCAAATCCATTCATGACTGTAAGGAAGCATTAGGAAACACCATTAGTCTACTCATGCCTTAATCATGTTTTACCTCTGTTGCACCTTCTTGACCTCCAGAGCCATCATTTACTGATACAGAGCATGAGAGGTGAATATTGAGGACACACCATAAAGTGCATTAATGACCAATAACAAAAACCTTTGATATGTGTCTGCCCATCTGTTTCTGTCATTACTCCTTGTCTCTCACTCTTTTATATTGCACCCTATTCATTAGGCTGATGGATGTAAATTTCATCTTATGGCATTTTTATACTGTCATTACTTTGCTGAAGACTCATACCTACATCTTCCATTGGCTGATAGCTTATCACTGTTCAGTGGTGTGATTTTGACATCTCTGAAGTAAGATTTCCTTTCTGTGGTTTTGAGATAATGATCAAGTCTAAAAACTTCTCCATTAGGTGAAACCCTTACTGCCTGTTTGTATGTGTCTGTCCTGTGAATATGTTCCCTATGTATATGTCTACCCCACTTCTGTTTTAGTTGTAGTCCTCATCATTTGCACAATGTGGATGCATTGGTTATTGTCAGCTCTGTACCTTCTGTATCCCTATATCAATTACTTAATGGTACAGAGCAGGACACATTCTGAATGAGGAAACACATGATACAAACACACCATGCAAGTGTTCATACATGTGCCATAACACAAATTGTGTTGTGTCTTTCCATCTCTGCGACCCTCATCACCTCTTCTGTATCATCACATTATAATGCACCATATTTAGTAGGCCATGTGTGACATGTCTATCTTATGTCATTTGGTTCCTGTCCTTACTGTGAGGAAGCATAACAGCCACACTTCACAAGACATCTTGCCCTGCACACATAGTTAGGATATGTGCCGAGTCATAATAATTATTTCAAAATGCATAACATCATTGTGCACCAAATTAAGTTGGGATTTCCCTTGAATCATGTCTGATATATGACAGGCATAAAATATTATTTTAATAGGCATTTCTAACACAGTTTTGGCAATCAACATATTTAGGGTAGTCATTCCTATATAATTTATAGTCATGAACAGAATTATGATAATTACATTCTGACACCCTTTGTAAATTTGTAAAATGATCTGCATACTGGACTCAAACTCTGCTTCAACTCTGCTTTTTCATTTAACTCACTGAGCTTATACCTTGTGCCACAGTGAAAGCTGGTGACAGGTGGAGTTTCTCCACTCAGTGCTGTCCAAAGTGGTGACAGCTGTGCCTCACCGCTAAGCCTGTTTGCAGTGCAGAAGGCTTACTCAGTTAAAGTTTTCACTTTTTTCCTTTGGTAGTGAGCCCTATTTGCTTGCCACCTAACATCATGTGAACAGGGAAGGCAAGCACAATGATTCATTTTTGAATTAAGCTTTGCCCTAACATGTGAAAGGTAGACTCCAACATGTAAAGTGTATATATGTAATATGTTAAGGTAAACCAGATCTGTTCTACATGTAATCATAATCACAACATTTTCTCTTTGCTCCTTATTTGTGCTAAGGTTGGCAGGGAGCACTACTAAACACCACTGCAGACTGCTATTTCACAGTCCAAGTTCAATACCTCAAAGTATAATCACGCTTGTGCTAATACTTTACCACCATGTGTGCAAATACGAGTCTCAACATTGTGCTTTAGGAAGAGATTTTGAACAAAAAATAAGTATTGTTATTGGATTATATTTCTTTATTACATGGAAATTGGTTAATTTCCTCAAGTGAAATGCAGTGAACATTGTGGTTAACTAACCACTTCATTCTGGACAGTTAGGTCTACACTTTAGCAAGACACTTCCAAATAATATACAGCCACATAGAGCCTTGGCACATATACTACATTATTGTCTAGCTCTGCTGCATTGGAACATTAAGAATTGCCTGGTATTGACAGTGCACATTGCCCATGCATGAGCACATACCATTATTATATCAGTGGCATTCATTAAGATTTACATACCATCATCATAACCTGATGATCCATAACTGCTTCATTGTCCATCCTGTACATCACAAGTGTGTCTCATTTACACATGTGTATATGTCAGTCTCATTTCTGCAAAATACATTAATGTCAGCATAACTGACCTAAGTCAGCTACTTGTATTTATTACTGATCATACAATTACACTTACTCATTTATATCAACAAATATGGCTTGAACAAAACCTTCAACATCACATTATTTTCTCTAACATAGAATGAGATGCTAATCCTATCTACACTGCACTGTCACAGTTGTGTAACTAGATAAGTAGGAGGTTCTAATTTCACCGCAGTCAACTGGTGTGTGCATATGTGTGTGCGTGTGTGTGTGTGTGTGTGTGTGTGTGTGTGTGTGTGTGTGTGTGTGTGTGTGTGTGTGTGTGTGTGTGTGTGTGTGTGTGTGTGTGTGTGTGTGTGTGTGTGTGTAGGTGTGCCTGTATGTGAGTTATGAATACAGCTTTGTAAATATGACCTCAATCATGCATTGCTGGCCTCACTGAAATAGTAGCCTGGAGAAACCTTTGCACTACAGAGTGAGTCCACATCAATGGCAGACCCTTCTCCCAACATCTTCTTCTCTGCAACATAACACAAATGTCATCCTCTATATGCAGTCTCACAATGTCAAAGTCTGACTTCTGCAGTGGCACTTGATTTAAGTACTTCGTCCTGTACACTGTATAACTAGATAGGTAGGGGAGTTCTAATCTCACAATAGTCAACTTGTGTGTGTGTGTGATGGTGGGGCCATAACATCACTGGAAGATTGATTCAACAGCTGTGCTGTGTTCATTCCCATTCATGACAAACATTTATATAGTCAGAACAATCCCACATTTCCTTTTCATTCTGTCCACAAATGCAAACTGTCTGCAACACACTGATGAGGTCATAATTTCAATAATGCACTCACACCATTACCTTTCCTGTGGCATGTGTGAATAATACACTTGCATGTAGATTGTGTCAATAGATAGTTAGGGAGTTTGAAAACAGCAGTGAGACTCTCCTGAGTGTGTGTGAATGTAAATGGATAGAGGAGTGTCTTCCTCCAATAACTATTGACATTTAGAATTCCATATAGCTGTCAAAGTCATTTTTGCACACACGTCTTTTGCATGACACAGCTGGTGTCATCCCTTCAAAGATGCAGTGTGGTTCACATGCAGTCAGATGTCTCCTGTGTGTATTATACACTTGCAGATTATGTCAGTATGTGAGTAGGAAGTTCAAATGCAGGAATGACTGTCTTCTGTGAGTGTGTGTTTCCTCCTCTTACTGTTCAGCACAGGCTGCAAATAAATATATGATGTATATTTATATAGTGTGCTTGGCTGAGAAACCATTTTTTTAGTGGAAATATCAAGGTAATACACAGTAGTGACATCATCAATTGAAATGTACAGTGTCACAGTTGTAAAATAAATCACTAATTGTGCTTGTGTTACAGTAAACCATAATTAGCTTGTGATGTTAAGTATATAGTTCAAATCCTGGTGTCACTGCTTACAGTCAGTGTGCATGTTAAAAATGTTGTCACCATGTGCTATGTTCATGTGTAGCTGTTGTTTCTTCTTACAAGAGTATATTATAAATTTCCTTTTAAAAGGCTGTGTTGATGTGTGATGCTGTCATTTGAAAAGATTGCCATTCCATAACAGTTGCAGTCAGATGCCTCTTCAGAACTAAGGACATGAGATGATGTAATGTATGTTGTTGCCTAGGTAAGGCATGTGTTCTGATATGAGATTATATTCATATTGTACATAATTACTGGTCTACCATCACAGTAACAACGGCAGGGGGCTACAGGTGTGTTTGGGTATACCTAGCATCAGGAAATATCTGACATACAGCAAGAATATTTCTAAATAATTACAGGGACACATATTCCTTGATTCATACACATGATATAATGCTTTCATATGACCACACATATGACAATTAGTGATGCAGTTATACCATGGCACATCTCAGTGGTTAGACAAGTGTCCCAAACCAGCACTGAGCGACTGAAAACATTTCTGTCCATAACTGTTCTATGGGAAGGCATCTTCCCCAGTTCTACTGTGTATGTTTAGAGTGGCAGAGCCCTACCCCATCAATGTTAGCAGACAAAAATTATGGGCAAATAAAGTACAGCTGATTGACTGACTTCACTTAGGTGGAGATCAACAGTTGTGATAACAGTTCCACTGTGGCACATGTGATATTGTAAGATGGCGAAGTTGTACAACTTGATGTTCAATTCTACCATAAGGAATCATCTTATGTGAATGTACTGACATCACACAACAACCATTATATCACATCAGTATTATCCCTTAAATGTTGCATGAACATACGTGAACATTGCTTTAGATTTCATAGCAGTAAGTAGTTATTCTGTTGAGTGCAACTGTGGCACATGCATTGAGTATTGTGGTATACACAAGTGTGATCCAGTTCTTGGGTGGTTTATGTACAAACATATACAGAAACCTTCAGTGACCACAGAACATTGATACATGACTGATCACAATTGTGCATATATGAGGATACTCATTTAATTGCCATCAGTCTGACAAACTGATATGACATACATTATCAGGGAGCCTGTCTTAACTCACACAATTTCAGTTGATTGTGACAATAGCCATTGCTACCTCCAGAGGCAGATGCCAATAATACACAGCTCTGTGGAATACATTGCATCATAGTGTGGTGTTTGCATCTCTTCTTATCTGTCTGTGCAATAGGTGTGTCAGGCAGGAGTGCCTTGGGCAAGGGGAATACATGTGTCACACTCTACTCCCACACTTGTAACACAACATACCTACATGTGGGACGTATAACCATTATAATATTTAAAGTGCATCTTCCCTTCAAGGGTGATCCTTCTCTTACATGTATTATACTTATTTCTGTGGAATATGCAGTTAATACATAGTTCAGTGTTAACATTGATGAGATGGGTTAGATTCTTACAAAAGGAGATTGTAGCTTCTGAGCCATTTGCATTTTTCCAACATGTTATATTGATGAAATTCACACTATGCAAATATCCCATAATGTATGTACTGTCCTTGCTAACTGTCATCTCAACTCAGCATGTTATTGGAATTCATATCTCATGTAATCCCCTCAGTTGCACTGTTAATTTGTGTAACTATCACATCATACAATATCATGTCTGCATTTATTTAACTATATACTCTCTTGTTCGGTATATATTTGTCTGAGGTACAGACTAACATGGAGTATATATGTTCAGGAAGCATGACCTCCATTAATTATTGTGACATAAGCATTGCACAATTTTATTATTACAAAACTGTCTTTGTGACTTAAGCACCTTTAAATCAATTATCTTAGTATAATTGGAACATTTACCCTCCCCTCTTACATATTCTGTATATGTCTCTTTGATATCTGTACACATTGCCCTCAGTACACATTCCCTGCCTGGTACAGCCTACATTATTTGCTTTTTGTAGCTCTTTGTTCTGTCCATGCAAGCATGCTTAACAGGTTTGCCCATAAGAAACTTGTTTGTTTACTGTATGTGCTTGTGCTGGTCAGCATGTTTTCCAGGCCACCAATGCTGCTGCTGACCATGAAACATGCTTGTTTTCATGTAAAAAGTAGCTAGTAGTCGACTGACTCCAAATTCAAATAAAATAAAAACAATTACCGAAACTAGTGCAGTTAACCGTTTATTGCAATCCAGAAAAACTTGCAATTCAAACAACTAAGTGCTTTCGCCAAATAATCCAAAGGCATCTTCAGATTTGTTCACAAATTCTCCCCAAACTGATTAAATACTAATGAATGCTGTTTGTTTTACACAAGCACCCACCCACTCTTTTTGGTGCTCAAACGTTTAAAAAGACAGTACATTTCTCGAGAAAACTATTGTTCATAAAAAATACTCCAAAATTTATACATTGTGTTCAAAATAATTCTTAATCATGGATGCCAGTATATTGAATCTATTTAAAATTTTAAAAAATATACATTATACATACTTTTTAAATTAAGACTAATAATTAAATATGTCAAACAATTTGGTTATGTCTAATTTTCAAAAATGGCTTAATGGAAATAAAATCATTCAAGCCAGGTTCCATAGAAGCATTTAGCTTCAATTGCCATAAAGATGCTTTGCTTTCCAGCAATAAATCATTATCACCTCCGTGTTCATTCTTAAAAACTCTATCAATCACAAAAAACACAATTTTTTTGAAATTGGTTCATCTTTTCGAGTGTATAAAAAGAGCATTATGTATATCTTTATTCCTAATGGCCCTTACATGTTCACCTATCCTGTCCCTCAATCTACGAATAGTTTTACCCACATAGAAACCGGGACAGGATAAGCAGGTATCCACAAACACAACATACATCGTGTTGCAATTAACCCTACCTGGGCATGAAATAGAAGTGTCACTACCCTGAATAAAAACATATGGTCCGTCATTTATATATCTACAAAATTTGCAATTCTCACATTTGGACATGTTAGATTTATATACTAGTTTGTTTATTTTAGTCTCTAGTATATTTTTTTATATTTCTTCCCCTACTAAAACTATTTGGGGCTTTCTGCCAAGAATTGTTAACATGTCCCCATGGAAACATAGTTCCCAACATTGATTGACAATGCTGACAATCTTAGCTATTATCATTGTATTCCAAAACCATGGCATTAGTCATATTACTCTCTTGTAACAATTTTTTATTTTTCATGCCCAGGTAGGGTTAATTGCAACACGACGTATGTTGTGTATGTGGCTACCTGCTTATCCTGTCCTGGTTTCTATGTGGGTAAAACCATTCGTAGACTGAGGGACAGGATAGGCGAACATGTAAGAGGCATTAGGAATACAGATATACATAATGCTCTTTTTACACACTCGGAAAGATGTACCAATTTTAATAAAATTTGTGTTTTTTGTGATTGATAGAGTTTTTAAGAATGAACACGGAGGTGATAATGATTTATTGCTGGAAAGCAAAACATCTTTATGGCAACTGAAGCTAAATGCTTCTATGGAACCTGGCTTGAATGATTTTATTTCCATTAAGCCATTTTTGAAAATTAGACATAACCAAATTGTTTGACATATTTAATTATTAGTCTTAATTTAAAAAGTATGTATAATGTACATTGTTAAAAATTTTAAATAGATTCAATATAATGACATCCATGATTAAAAATTATTTTGAACACTGTATACATTTTGGAGTATTTTTTATGAACAATAGTTTTCTTGAGAAATGTACTGTCTTTTTAAAAGTTTGAGCACCAAAAGAGTTGTAAACAAACAGCATTCTTTAGTATTTAATCTGTTTGGGGAGAATGTTTGAACAACTCTGAAGATACCTTTGGATTATTTGGCAAAAGCGCTTAGTTGTTTGAATTGCAAGTTTTTCAGATTGCAATAAACGGTTAATTGCACTGGTTTCGGTAATTGTTTTTATTTTATTTGAATTTGTTTTCATGTAACCCTGATGAGCAGCATGCATATGTGATTAGCACTGCAGGTCATCTTGCTAACACATAAACATTGCGTAGGCTTTATGTGAAGTCTACACAATTGTTCACGAATGCCTAGGATCATCTACATTTGATTTATTGGAAGTTAGTAAATATAAAGATCTTGGTATATTGATTGATTCATCTTTTTATTTTGAATATCACATGAGAGCCATCTGTCATAAGGCTTTGAATCAGAGGGGCTTCTCGAGAACTTTAAAATGAGAGAGGTTATGATGTTGGCTATTTATTTAAGGTATATATCAGATGAATTTTGGAACACAATATAGCATTCTGCACTTAATAATTGACAGCTTAACTGTATAGAATCTTTAAAATGTACATTTACAAAAAGAATACCAGATATTAAGTAAGTTTTGCCAGAAGGATAGGTGTGATTCAGTGGGCCTTTATAGTCTCCATTATATACATATCAGGGGTTGACTTTTATTTGCCTATAAGATGTTTAATTACTTTTTTCTCAATCTTTATTGGGTCTTGAAGTAAACAATACTCCAAAGACCTATAAACATCATAATTTAAAGTTTTGTTTAGAGTTATGTAATCTTCTTCTTCTTCTTCTTCTTCTTCTTCTTTCGGCTGCTCCTGTTAGGGGTCGCCACAACAGATCAACTGTTTCCATTTCTTCCTGTCCTCTGCATCTTGCTCTGTCACACCAACCATCTGCATGTCCTCTCTCACCACATCCATAAACCTTATCTTAGGCCTTCCTCTTTTCCTGTTACCTGGCAGCTCCATCCTTAGCATCTATTTCCCAATATACTCTGCATCCCTCCTCAGCACATGTCCAAACCAATGTAATCTTGCCTCTCTGGCTTTGTCTCCAAACCTTCCAACCTGGGCTGACCCTCTAATATACTTATTCCTAATCCTGTCCATCCTCATCAAACCCAGTGCAAATCTTAACATCTTCAACTCTGCCATGTCAAGCTCTGACTCCTGCCTTTTTGTCAATGCCACTGTCTCCAACCCATATAACATAGCTGGTCTCACTACCCTCTTGTAGACCTACCCTTTCACTCTTACAGGTACTCGTCTATCACAAATCACTCTTGACACTGTTCTCCACCCACTCCATCCTGCCTGTACTCTGTTCTTCACCTCTCTTCCACACTCACCATTACTCTGAACTGTTGATCCCAAGTGCTTAAACTCATTCACCTTTGCCACCTCTACTCTCTGCATCCTCACCATTCCTCTATCCTCCCTCTCATTCACATACATATATTCTGTGTTAGCCCTGCTGACCTTCATTCCTCTTCTCTCTAGAGCATATCTCCACCTCTCCAGGGTCTCCTCCACCTGTTCCCTACTCTCACTACAGATCACAATGTCATCTGCAAACATCATAGTCCACAGGAACTCCTGTCTGATCTCATCTGTCAACCTGCCATCACCATTGCAAATGAGAAAGAGCTCAGAGCTGATCCTTGATGTAATCCCACCTCCACCTTAAACGCATCCATCACTCCCACTGCAGACCTCACCACTGTCACACTACCCTCGTACATATCCTGTATCATTATTACATACTTCTCTGACACTCACAACTTCCTCATACAATACCACAACTCCTCTCTAGGCACCCTGTCATATGCTTTCTCTAAATCCACAAAGATACAATGCAACTCCTTCTGACCTTCTCTGTACTTCTCCATCAACACTCCCAGAACAAACATTGCATCTGTAGTGCTCTTTCCTGGCATGCAACCATACTGCTGATCACTAATCATCACCTCCCTTCTTAACGTAGCTTACACTACTCTTTCCCATAACTTCATGCTGTGACTGATCAGTTTAATCCCTCTGTAGTTACTAAAGCTCTGCACATCACCCTTATTCTTAAAAATCTGTACCAGAACACTTTTTCTCCATTCCTCAGGCATCTTCACACTTTTCAAGATTTCATTAAACAATCTAGGTAAAAACTCCACTGCCATTTCACCTAAACACCTCCATGCTTCCACAGGTATGACATCTGGACCAACAGCTTTTCGCTACCCTTTTTCAATTTCCACCATTTGATCCTTGGTGCTACCCTCACACTCATCCTCCTCTTCTTGATCACCAATGTCATCCTACAAACCACCATCCTATGCTGCCTAACTACACTTTCCCCTGCCACCACTTTACAGTCTCCAGTCTCCTTCAGAGTGGCCCTTCTACATAAGATATAATCCACCTGTGTGCATCTTCCCCCACTCTTGTATGTCACCCTATGCTCCTCCCTCTTGTTAAAATATGTATTCATCACAGCCATGTCCATCCTTTTTGCAAAATCCACTACCATCTGACCTGCATTTCTTTACTTAACATCATACCTACCCATCACTTCATCATCCCCTCTGCTCCCTTCACCAACATGCCCATTGAAATCTGCTCAAATCACCAGTCTCTCAACCTTGGGAACAGTCATCACCACTTCATCCAACTCACTCCAAAATTTTTCTTTCTCATCCATCGCACAACCAACTTGTGGAGCATATGCACTAACAGCATTCATTATTACTCCATCAATTTCCACCTTCATAAACATCACTCTATCCGACACTCTTTTCACCTCCAAAACACTCTTAGCATACTGTTCCTTCAGGATAATGCCTACTCCATTTCTCCTCCCATCCACACCATGATAAAACAATTTGAAACTGCCTCTGATACACCTAGCCTTGCTCCCCTTCCATCTGGTAGTGGGAAAAAGCAGACCCCTGTGGTAGACCCACATATGGCTTTCATATTTTAATGTCTGCACTGCAACATGTATGCATGCACATATGCTTAGTGGTTGCCCTGCTCAGAACCCAACAGAAATGTTCATACAGACATATCATACCCACACTGTCTCCCAACCTTACTGCAATCACATCTAGCACATTGGTAAACTACCATGAGCATAGTTTTTCCAGAAGTCACTTTTGTCATTTGATATTTATCATTGTGATATTTTGTTTTGTATATTGATAACTACACTGCTGAATTTGACATTAGCTTTGCTTGCATTTGAGAAGCTCTTGCTAGTTAATATATCTCCCAGTGATCAGCATATTACCCTACTCTTATGGCAATGATTTATACATTAAACATTCAATTGTTGTCTGCCATTACTGTATGCACAGATATACTTCACTGTGCATACCAGTGTTATTTGTGGCAATTTATTCTGGCACTGCATATGCCTCCAACTCAACACAATATGTGCCTCTACTTTCCATTTTCACCTTTCAATGGTGCCTTTCCATACATACATGCTGCATCTAATACAATGCTTCATGTTCCATGGCTGTTGTGTAATGCCTGTCATTGATGGTTTGTTAAATTGTACATATTTGTTCATCAGGCTGACTCATGTTGTTGCACCCATCTGTGCTTTATACTGTTACCATATGTGTGACAGTCCAGGTCAGGCATGTCATATAATGCTTGTATGTGCCTTCTCAGGTATGTGACTTTGTTGTCAGTCCTTGCCATGCTGTTACTACAACAGCTGCTGTATGCTGCATGAGATGATTATATTGGTGTTGCACATTCCTGTGATTTGTATAATGCATTAAGTGTTTTTGTACAACCCCTACAGTTAGGCTATGTTGGTTACAGTACATCAACACTGCTTGATCCTATCAGATAATGACAGTTGTACTGCTACCTGCACCACTGTAATTATATGTATGATGACACTGACATTCTACCTGGACAACAACACCTTCTGTTGTACTATTACTTTCTGTCATGGTAGGCATGCTGCAAATATGCTAGCATGGTCATCTTTCGTGATGTACCTTACCTGCAATGGTTCTGTGGTGAATGCTATTCTTTAGCCATCTGGATGAGTTTCATATCTATAACATAAATAATTGCCTAAGCTTTTGCAGTTGACACTGTGGATATGGTATGTATGATGCTAAATCTGAACCACTAATGGCCTTTTTCCAGTAGTTGTGTTCTGTACTGCTGTAATGGGGTAACACTGTGTGAACACCACTACCTTATCTGTATACTTTGGAATGTGTAATTTGTCATGACCCAAAGTTATGAGACATATGCTGCCATTTTGCCTGAAATATAATATACAGCCACAGAATGCATTGCCCATGCCTAGTTCTTCACACCCTTGTATCCTCCTGGCCATCTTGTGACAACTCAGATAGCTCCACATCAAATATCTGTAGTTCCTGAGGTAGGGCATCTACACCTGACGCTGGCAGGCCACTGTGTTTGATGTTATGTTGGTCAGCATATGATGACTTCTCTAGTGTGTATTGGAGTGCACCATGGATGTGTCCTGACATCTGACTCTTGCTTTCAGCATGCCAAAGACATGCTCAAAGGTGTCCCATGTCACTGTGTGTACTCTGCTGTATGCATCCTCAGCAGGTGTTGATGAGACTGTGTATGGTGTCATAAGCCTAGGCTCCAGTGGCAAACCTCAGTCACCTTTCTGTAGTAAGGGAAATGCTCATTTAGTCCTTATGCTTACTGTTGGTAGGTCTAGATTCAAATTATATCATAGCTATGGTTCTGTACTTACCAAATAGGAGCCCCTCAGGAATTTCACCATGTTGGAAAGTGGTCCTTAGACCACTTTTCCTCCAAAATACTTCATCATGCATACTACCAGGGTGTGCTGCCATGATATTGATAATGATGCCATCTGCAGAGCACACAGCCTGACAAGTGAGCAATGGTCACCCATTTTTATTGATGTAACACTCAGCATCAGGTAAAACTGGGGGTTTGATTGGGATATGGGTGCAGTCAATTACACCAAAGGCACGGGGAAGTTGGCAATTGCATTGAACTGTTTCATGGCAGTCCTATCCTCCATGGCTGTCACTGAAAAGTGGATGAATTTATACTGCCAGGAGCTTTTCTACAAAATTACTGACAGCTGTTTGAGGCATCCCTGCAGCATCACCCATATGCTGCTGCAATGTCATACAGACAAACTTTAGTTTCTACTGGGACTAGTTTACCCTACAGACTCCATGAAGATGTGGGGTGCACACATAGGATCATAGGAGATTACTGTGCTGTTGACCTGGTGGTCATTTTAAGCCTAGCCATTTCAATCCAATGTAATACTGTAGAGGTACTAGTCAATACCCAAGATTGCATTTAGTGATGATTGCCCATGTCCAGGAGGGTTGTGGTCGCTATCCATGGTAAGAATTTATGGTGCCCCATCTACTCATCCAGGTTCCTCTTGAATGGTGTCATAGAGGTGCTCTGTTTCACATGAATTGGTAGCCTGTACCAAAGACATAGCAGTTGCTGGAAAATAAATCTGTCCCTCCAGCACCCTCCAGCATGTCCTATTTAAGTCACAGGCCATAGTTAAGTCCCTGGAACAGGTAGCCCTAGACCCATTTGATTTACAGATATGCAGTAAAATTCAATAGGTTTGGATCTTGGGTTGCTCTGTAGGCCAGGCATAAGTCTCCCCTAAGAAGTCTATATGATATGGAGTATAGTAACAGGGATTTTAGTCAGTCCATCCATGTAAGGCACATGCTGGAGGCCCTACATCTTCTTTGTTAGAAACCTCTGAGGTCTCTCTAATTGCTGTAGATACTTAGTACAGTACATACAGAATGGGGCATTATACTAAATTATGGGATGGATAAGTGCCAGTTATAAGGGGTTAGAACTTCTTTTACCCTCAAGGTGATGCCTTTACTAATCAAATGAGCTATATGGAAAGCTTTCCTTACAACTGTAGGCATGTGGTGGTCAAAGTTAAGGTGGTTATCACCCTCTGATCCCATGTCATTTACCACTACAGGGGTACTTAGGGTATTATTATTGATTTGATAGTGTGAAGGGACATTGTTTGTGCTGAAGGAAATGATGATGCATTTCTTTGCATTCAGTCTGAGACAATGACTAATACACCAGCTGTTCGCTTGTGTGAGAGCATCCTGGAGTATACTGACATCATTTGGTGAGTCAATGATTGCACCTAGTTTGCAGTCATCTGCAAACATGGTCAGCCACAACCCTTTAGTTTTGACCTGAACTTCTGAGAAGTACATACCAAACAGAAGGGGGCCCTGCAATGACCCATGTGGCACCCCAGTGGTAACAGTCTGCTGAGTGGTGTGGAGTCACCCACTTTGATAGTGTGTCCGGTTTGTGAGTCAGTTGGCAACCCATCTTAGAATGAAGGTGTTGACATTCAGTTTGCTAAGTTTATTGATAATGTCTGAATGTGGGATTGTGTCAAAAGCCTTTGCCAAGTCGAAGCATGCCTTGTGCACAGATTTTCCATCATCAATGGCCTTTGTCACACTTTCAAAGAAATCCACCAGATTTAACAGGCAGGATCTGTCCTTTACGAAGCTGAATTGGGTATGTTCCAGGGTTTGGAGGTCACCTATGTCTTTATTTATGAGGTCCATAATGATATGTTCCATGGTCTTACAGATGAGGCTGGTCAGGCTTATGGGTCTGTAATTCCCCAGGTCTGTTGATAGACCACCTTTGTGGAGGGGAATAACTGTAGCTGTTCTCCATTCTGCAGGAACAAACCCTGTGATTAGGCTATGACTGAAAAGGGTACTTAGTGGTGACGCTAGTTCATGTTTCAGTCTGTCTAGAAGACAGCCTGGGATGTTGTCTGGTCCCATAGAGGCCGTGTTCTTTGCCTTGGGCAGGGTTTGAGGACCTGGTCTTCAGCTATATAAGGTGGGAGTGAGTTTGGGGGAGAGTTTGTTGTAAGTTAGGAGGGGATAAAGGACTGAAATTTTTGGCCAAACCTGTCTACTAGCAGGTTTGTTATCTCCATGGGGTCAGTGTGTGTGATACCATTGGCTACCAGTTCTGCACCTGCTTGGGTCCTACTCTATAGGTTATGTACATAGCTGTAAAATGCCTTATGGTTATCCTTGGCAGCACTTGCTAGGTTTCTCTCAAAGCAGCTCTTGGATGATTTGACAAGTTGTCTTATTTGCCTGTTAAGCCTGAGATGGGTGCTTTTCCATTGTTGGGTCCATGTCCATGTTTTCCTGGACAGGAATTTTTTGCTTTTATTGCAGAGTTTGTTGATGCTGGAAGTCCACCATGGCAGCTTGATTTTACTTGCGTGTCTGGCTTTGATTCTTTCTGGTACAGCTGAGTTTATACACGTATGCAAGTGATTGTACAGGACTTTAGTGTAAACTTTGGCATAGTTACCACTTTCTGCTTGGGGTGGGGCTTGGAATGCATTTATACCTTCACTTAGGAGGGAGTAGTTTGCCTTGATGAAGTTTTTTAGTCTGACATCACCCTTTGTGAGTTCTGGTGTTACTGTCAGTTTGAAGACAATTGATTTGTGTTCAGTTTTAACTTATGAGGGTTCAACAGTTGCAGCAGTGCACCTGTTTGACATGTTAGTAAGGACCAGATCTAGAATGTTTGCTCCTCTTGTCAGGGTATGGACAATTTGTTCCAGTGCATTTGAATTCGCAAAGTCAAGGAACTTTTGTTCTAGGGTGCTTGGGGTAGAGTAGATTTCCCAGTTGATGGGATAATTGAAATCCCCCATAACGAGTGTGTTTGGTAAAATTTGGATTGTCTTCAGTTTGGTTAAGTAGGCTTTGTGGATGTTGTGACCCATGGAGGGGGATCTATAACTGGCTAGGACTTGAATGGGGTTCTTAGCTACCGTAACCTGGAGCTGGAGTAACTCCATGCAGTTGTCCAGTCTAACTAGATGTGAGGTGAATTTATTTCTAATATAGAGTGAAACACAGCCTCTTTGGTTTTCATGTGTTCCTTCTGCAGTCTAAAGGTGTGAAAGGCATTTTGGCCTTGCAGGGCTGAGGTACTCCCTTATGCCTTAAACAAGGTTTCTGTGACTGCATAGACATCAACATCTACCAGTGATAGCAGTGCTTCTAGGGAGTGCAGTTTTTGGTTTAAGCTTCTAGCATTTAGCAGCATGACTCTTCTTTTGTTCTGATTGGTTAATTTCATGTTGGTAATGCTGTTTTCAAGACCTTGCCTAAATAAGGCACTATGGGGAGGCAAGAGCCTTTGCCAGCATCAGAAAGCCAAGGGATGCCAGGTGCAAACCATCTCTGGCAACGCAGTGAGGTTTGTCAACCATGGTTTTCCAGGCAAAAAAGGACTGGATCTCATTGTAATGACACCAAAAACTAAGTCAATTATTGAAATCAATCAGTTTTTGTTTATACTGTGTTATCATTCTAGGTGAGGGTAGCATGCTGCTCAAGGCTAGGGACATACCTGCCTGGGACACATACTCAGAGTGCTCGACCATGTCTCTCTTCATATAGTCCAGTGAGGTACATCTCAGGTCAGTCACACCAACATGAACTATGAGTCATAATGGTACTTGTTGCTGAGATACCTTAGTGCATGTGTGATTTGGTGAATCCTGGCACCAGACATGTTGTTGACTTTGCTTTTCTCCTTGTCCAACCTGGTGAGTGGGACATCCATGTGTCTCACTACTGAGTCTCCGATGACAAGAAAACTTGATTTTTGAGTGTTATGCCTTACAGGCTTGGTGGGTGAGATTCTGGTGTTGCTATGTGTCATGGGTGCTGTGGAGACCGTGTTAGCTGTAGCAGACTTATGTTTTAAAGATCTCTGGGGATTTGGTAAGTTTATTGAGAGAAGCTATGCATATCTGGATTTAAATGTTTGATGCTTACTATGTGTACGTATAGTGGTACTATGTGAATATGTAGTGGTGGGTGAGTTGACAACCTTCTCCATGTTACTGTTTTGAGTGAGAGAGAGCATGGATTCTAGATTCTTGGTATAAATACATCTCTCACACTCTGTACCAGACCCCAAGGCCTCAAGAGACCGAAGTCAACAAGGCTGGCAAGAGGGTTGTCAACAAGGGTAGTTCAACTGTCCATAATGCTAGGTTGAAGACTGTTGTCACTAGGGGTGGCTTTTCAAAAACGATCATGAAGGAGCTTGGTGAGTGGATATTTCTGCCTGGGTTTTAAGGGAAAATTTGTTGAATGTAACTGTTCAGCTTTGGCACACAATTGAGCGGCAATGTGCAGTGCTGCACAACGTGCATACAAGCAGAAACCTGCTCAGATGCAGGGCCTAAATACCAGAAGCTAAAACGTGAAAAATACTCTAACAAAATTCAAACGGACCAGTGAGGATGCTTATTCCAAGCCCTAGTCTGGCCTCCATTTACCAGTCAGGTGCCAATCAAACATAATTCTCTCACAAAAGTGCAGATAGGTCCCTTCAAATCCAATATGACCTGGAAAACATGCTCAGAACAAACAAGCCACTACAAACAGTTGCAGAAGCAGCAGTCCTGGATCTGAGCTATGTTACAGCTACCAGCTATCCTAGTTTCAGTGGGAAACACTAGAGAATATTTAACACAGTAGAATAACAGCAGTGAGACACTGAAAAAACATTTAAAAAGCAGAAAATGAGCCAAAAGGCTCTAAAGAATGATTTAAACAGTTAACAAATCAGTTAATTAAGTACTGCTTAATTGGAAAACCAGAACAGGTAGAACAGATAGCTTTATAACAGTGAAAAAATACCAGGAAATACTTAAATAGTGGAAATAACAAAAAATCTTGCTAAACAGTGAAAACAGCAATAAAATTCAATTTTACAGGAACAGTGTAGCAAGCAATTGCAGTATAACAGTGTAGTTTAGTACACAGTAAATAAATATGGTATAAAAGTAGGAAGCAGGCAATAATAAAGTGTAGTAAAAAGTTTAAATATGTAATATTTATGGAAGGTGAGAAGCCTCTAGTAATGTGATATCTCAGCTCAGAGTTGTGGTTGGTAGCCGAGCTCATTTCTACTCAGAACAAACAAGCAGAAACCTGCCTAGCTACAGGGCTTAAATACCAGAAGCTAGAACTTGAAAAAAACAAAATTCAAAAGGACCAATGAGGATGCTTATTCCAAGCCCTAGACTGGCCTCCCTTTACCAGTCAGGTTCCAATCAAACACAATTTTCCTCACAAAAGAGCAGATAGCCCCTTCCAATCCAAGATGGCCACTTAATGTGCTCAGAACGAACAAACAAACCACTACAAAGAGTTCCAGAAGGAGCAGGCTTACACTGTAGTTTAGTACACAGTAAATAAATACAGTATAAAAGTAGGCCTGCACTAGCTCTCTTTCGAATCTGTGTCTGTCTATGATTTTCTAGTCAGAGAGCTGACTTAGCTATAGTCTGGCTTGGTGCCTTACTGGCTACCTTCTGGGACCCATTTGCAGATTGTCTGCTAGTATGGCATGTTGTACCCCAGCAAAAAATAAAAAATAAAATACAAAAAGAAAAAACAACCCCAGCCTACTGTAACACTGACTAAAACTTGTATTTTTTTAAGTAGTACTTTGAACTATGCAGTATTAATTCATAATTCATGGAAAGATGTGGAGAGAAGGAGAGCAGAAATTACCTCCACAGAGTGCTTCAATAAACATTTTGGTGCACTACTCCGTCACATTTATTTGTTGTCATGCACACCCACTTTATTTTGGAATCTAGCAGGGAAGCACCAAGCCTGCAATTATCCTTCACTGAATAAATTATTACTTTCCCTTGTCTTAAAATCCTTTAAGGAATTGTGTCTGCTGATGATACACCAACATCTTCCTTTGGTGCCCTGTACCGACCCCAACTTGCTTTTGAAAAGCAGCTCCCCAACTTAAAAAAAAAAAAAAAAACAAGCTCAAGTGTCACTTTGGTAGTGGAATGTTAGGAAAAGGGATTTTTAGTAATGTAATGTGTAGGATTAGAGGTTGGGGGAGAATTATGATTAGCACACATGAGTAAGGTAGGCAGGGGGCTTCAGTTGGCAAATAATCTCCTTAAATACATATTGAGTTTATTAGTAAAGTAAAAATAAGCTGTGCTCAACTGTGTGCAATAAATTAAAGATAAAAACACCACCTCTTTGCTTATAGGTTCATAGGTGTTTACTAGGCTAACGTTCAGAGGCACATTTTTAAGCTTAGCCATGCATCCCAAGTCTCTGGCAAGTTCTGGTACCCTTGATAAGGGTAAGCAGAGGCTTGGGAGATTAAATATTTACAAGCAGGGGCATGGGCGATGAAGCATTTACAGGTTGCCTGTGTTCATTACAGACATAGGTGCCAAGCCAGGGATGAATTTCCTGTTCCCAATCCAATTGTCCTAGTTACACTTGAATTAGGTTAGGGAGGAGCTGTGATTCGCATGGATGGAAAGCTGTTTCAGAGATGGGGCAGTCTTCTACAGGCTGTTTAAGGGAGCTCTATGCCTGGCATACAAGGCATTGTCAGACCCCACTATAATGGACCTCCTGCATATCCACAAAACAAACGGCACCAGAATGACAAATTCAAAAGATGTAAACCTTGCCTGTGATATAAATAAGACCTGCCGGAGGACCTATTCCTGAGGGACTCCACTTGTGACTGGTCTCATTCTAGAGGTGGACTCCACAATTCTAACTTCCTGGGCCATGTCTGTGAGCCAGGTGGCTATCTACTGGGTGACATATGTGTTTGTTTCTAACCTCTTGAGCTTGTCAACAAAGCCTGAGTGAGGTATTGTGCCAAATTCCTTGGCCAGCTCAAGGTAGGTGGTGTGAACCATTTTGCCCTCATCCATTGTTTTGGTAACCTTCTCAAAGAGGTCCACCTGGCTGAGTAGGCATGACCTCCCCTTGATGAGACCAAACTGGATTGGGTCCAGTGTTTGGAGGTTTACTATATCATTATTGATCATTTCCATGATAATTCTTTCCATGGCTTTGCATATAAGACTAGTGAGACTTATGCATCTGTAATTTCCAGGGTCTGTAGCTGTCCGACCCTTGTGCAGAGGGATGACTGTTGCTGTTCTCCATTCATGAGGCAAGAAACCTGTTAGAAAGCTACAGTTAAATAACAATTCAAGAGGGCCTGCTAGGTCATGTTTTATGCTGTTTAAAAGGCATCCTAGGATATTGTCTGGGCCGTTTGATGCAGTGTTCTTAGCCTTTGAGAGAGCATTAAGGACCTGTTCCCTAGTTATAGCAGTGGGGGGTTATATTTCATGGTATTTCCTGAGGAAAGTTGAGGAGGAGAGAGGGGTAAATCTGGAGCTGAATTTGTCAGCCAGTAAGTTTGCTATATCTTCTGGCTCAGTATAGGTGACTCAATTTACAATGAGCTCTGCACACAAGTGTGTATTGCCTTTGAGGTTCCAGACATAACTAAAGAATGCCTTGTGGTGATCTTGGCCTGGGAGGCCAAAATTACCTCAAGTTTAGCTTTGGTAGACTTTATTTATCCTCTAAGTTTTTTGTTTAATTTGATGAGAATGCTGTATTCTTGCTAGGTGGTGCACCTCCTATTTTTTTGCCACAACTTTCTTTCTTCTGTTATACAGCCTATTGATTTTGTGATTCCACCATGGTTGCTTGTTTTTTGAGTTAGTTTTGTACTTCTTCCTGATAGTTACAGCTGCCTCTGTGCAGCTATTAACATGCTTGTATAGGGTTTCTGTGAACAGTTCTGCATCGGCAGTAGTGTTCTCCGGATTCATAGGGACTTGAAATTTTGCCAAGTTATCACTTAATAACAGGAAGTTCAAATAGTTTCTGAAGATTCCAGGGTTAAGTGGAGGTCCAGGTTTTATTTTTTACTTCAAAGGAGAATATTTTGAGATATTATCTTATCAGGGAAGACATTGCACTAGTGGATGTGCAGCACTTTACATATTAGTGAGGCGAGTTCCAGTATGGTTGCATGCCTAGTTGGTGTATTGACAATCTGGTCCAATAAGTTTGTGTTTACAAAATCCAGAAATCTCTGTTCCTGTACATTTGATGTTGCATAGGATTCCCAATTATTAGCAGGGTAATTAAAGTCCCCCATGAATATGGTATTGGGTTGAATGGTGAGTGTTTCCAATAAGTTTAAATACATGATATGTTTTTTCTTGGGTAATAGATGGGGGTCCTAGAGCTTGCAAGAAACTTGTATTGGATTTTGCCTATGGTAATTTAAACATGGAGTAGATCGAGTGCATTGTCCTGTTTGACCAAACTTGACATAGTATATTTATTTTTGATGTAAATGGAGACACCTCTACCTTTAGACCTTGTCTGTGTAGTAACTGGTCTAAACGTGTGGAAGGCATTATAACCTTGCACTGTCGGTGTGCTCTCTATGGCTTTAAGCCATGTTTCAGTGACCATACAGATATCAGCATTCTCTAGGGTGAAGAAAGCTTCTAGCGAGTGGATTTTTCTTGTTTAGACTCCTAGCTTTGAGCAGTAATACCTTTAGATTTTCTTGGTTTTGATTTGCTATGTCAGAAGTACTTTCATTTTGACATTGCCTAAAAAAGGCACCATGTGGGAAGACAAACCCCAGGATTCATTAAACTCCATGCAGGAATAGCGTTATTCCTACACAGACCGGATCATGCCCATGTAGAGCAGCAGCGCACCTTGCATAGTAATGAAGGTGCGCTGTTGTATGCTCTACATGGACATGATCCATGTATGAGTGCAGGGGGTGTGTCAATGCATTGCACGAATATTAAACAGACCCCCTGCACTCAAAAACTGCCATATGACACTTTCTAAGCCAAATATTAGAGCGTAGCTCTAATATTATGCCAGTATTTCAGTGTCTGTGGATACAGAAATGCAAAATAAATAGTTTCAGTGTCACTGAAATAAAACTGGCAAACAGAAAAGCAATTCAGGGGGTGTGTCACAGCTTCTGTGACACAATCACTGTATTGCTAAAGTGCTGTATGGCACTTCAGCATTGTGCAGAAGCAGGAAATGTGTGCAAATGCACACTGAACCTCTAAACCATACAGATTTTCACAGAATGTTCAGATCTCCATACCTGTCAACCTCTTAATGCCAACAATCTGGACAAAGCTTGACAAAATGAGGTGACAAATGGGACATATTTTAAATATTGCTCTCATAAACTAAGTTGCTAGAGAGTAACAGGTTTCTTTTAACACTGAAGTCTGAAACTCAAATGTTATGTCATTATTTCGTGACTTCAATCCTGAGATCATCCCAGTGATTTGCCAGGAAAAAGAGGAACAGGCGAAAAATATGAGCCAAAAATCTGGACATTCTGTGAAAATCTGTACAGTTGAGAGGTGTGTACCATGGAGCTTACCTCACAACTATCTTTGAAATGTGTACAGATAGTTGACTCATATATTTTGGAGTATTCCTCATATAATGTGTATCTCCCTGACTCTACAGTACCAAAACATTAAGGTAATGCAAAACCTATGAATTCTATCAACTGTCTAAGTTTGTAAGAACAATATACAGATAATGGTGTAGAAAGCAATGTGCAACCCCCTACAGTAAATAAAAATAAAACACATACGTATTTTTGCAATAAAGTTTAAGCGTAACTGAGTGGGAGTGGGAGTCACGCAGCTAAGCTCAGCCTAGCTTACACATCCTAATGAGCTAAATAGAAATATACGGCCAAAACTGAGTAAAGTGAAACAGTGTAGTGGTTACAACTTTCAATCAACCAGCAGGCATTCGCAGTGTGAGTCCCCATTCAGTCCAATCATTTTTATCTATTAAAAAAGCACGAAAATATATTTTGTTATCAGGAGGTGGTGAATAATATATATATATATATCTATATATATATATATATATATATATATATATATATATATATATATATGTGTGTGTGTTAACCAGGGTAGTGTAACAGGTCCAAATGTGAGCTGTCAGTGTAGTACAGATGTGAAACCCCCATAGAAACACAAGTGTCCCATACAGCATAGCCACAAAAGAATGTATTGTAATGAAAACACATAGGGGATGTTATGGAAGGTAGACATACATATCATAATATGTCATGTATGAGGAATCAACCCCACAATGCTGATAGTCTGTAAAAGGAAAGCTGAACAATACTAACTTGTGCTCAGCTATGCTTAGCCAGTATAAGCATTGCTTAAATGTAAATTCTAAGCAAGAATTAGTGTAGCTAAGCTGATTTTCACACTGGAAAGCAGTGCTTAACATCTGCCCCTTTAAGCAATACATATACCAGAAAAGCAGGTTTTCCCAGCACTTACCTTAGCTTAGCATATTCAAAACCATCCAATCACAGCAAAGGGTGGGAAATCAGCAGTATTTAAACCTCACAGGCAGGAATACAGCTCATAACCTGTTGTAGCTCCCAACTGTAGGCACTATGGCTGGTGTTAGAGAGGTTGTACGCTTTTGAGCACAGCGCTGGGCTATTCAGGAGTCCAGGGTCATGGTTGGACTCCTTGTAAAAAACATGATCTGAGACTGCTGCAGGACCAGTACCAGGGCTCCCAATACAAAGCAGAGGCCTGGGAAAGTCTCACCCATGATCTCAACCAGTGCCACTGGCATCCCTTGAACTGGTGAGCAAGTCTGGCACCACTTTGCTGACTTTAAGCAGAGAAAGAGGGAGTTCTTGGACCAGTGGGCCTGAGATTCACACCAGAGGGATGTCCCAGGCATGTGTAAGTATTAATATCAATAACTGTTTACCAAAGTCCAGCCTGTGTATGAGATGGATTGGTATGCTTAAATGTTTCTCTATCTTTTTACAGCTCCAGCTGAGTGGGCTGTGAACCAGGAAGCCCAAGCAAGCAGGCTGCTAAGGCTGCATTGCCAGGCTGGTGAGTAACAATCTAGCTTGTAGTATGCATGCCAAATAAATATAAAGGAGTAGAATGTCACCTTGCAGTATTAAAAATGGGCATGGTTTGTACTGAATAAACCAGACAATATTACAGTAATAGTGTCATATAGGCTATATGGTAGTGTTGTCGCCTCACAGTAAGACGCTGTCTGGTTTGATTCTCAGCTAGATCGTCTTCTGCGTGGAGACATGCGTGAATGGGCGTACCTTCGTTAAAGGTTGTGCATCAGGGCTGGTAACTCGGCTCTTAAAAATCAACTACCAATCATTAGCGGACCGGAGTTCCGCTGTGGCAACCCCTAACCGGGAAAAGCCGAAAGACACAAACAAACAAGTGTCATATAGGCTATATATATAAATAAAACTGTAACTGCCTGTCAATAAAATACAAAACCCTGGACTTGTTATATTTACTTTAGTATTGTATGAATTGAAATGTGTACAGGTTATGCACATCAATATAGCTCTGAAAACATTAAACAATCAAGTCACATCTGACAAAGTTAGTGCCTTTGTAAGACACAAGATTAACTGATATGAAATGTTTCATGCACCAAGATCTGATATCTGAATACTAATGTGTTAACCACTGTTTTCCACACTGTGCTATGTCAAAAGGTATGTATAGGAATGTATGTATAAGAATTTCATAATTACAAGGTCAGAATAAAAATATTCAAGGAAGAGACAGCAGTTTCTCAGTAGCTTATTCTGATGAAACACTAAACCTTTTGTTGTATCTTTGCACAAACAGGCATGGTTTGAATCTCGGGAGTGGTAGTAAGCTGTATGCATAATTTCACCTAAGATTTTGTGAATGTGTCGAAACAGTAAGGTAGTGAGAACAGAAATTTCCTCCACAGGTCTGCCAGGTAAGAAAGGTCTAAGCCCAAGGCTGCAAATGACAGACAGATAAATACATACACCAAGTAGTCTCCTCCAAGAAATGTTCAAGTGTCATGCTGTCACAGCTACTGGCCACTGCTGCCAACAACCAGGGTGACCGATAGAAATCAAGGCAGTGTATGGCAGTAACACACACACACACTCACACACACACACACACACACACACACACACATACACACACACACACACACACACACACACACACACACACACACACACACACACACACACACACACACACAAAATAAGTGCACATATGTAACCCTGACTATGTGAATATGGATAGAAACAGTCAGGTAGTGTAAACATAAATTGCCTCCACAGATCTGCAAGGTAAGAAAAAGTATAAAATAGCTATAAGAAGGCTGTAATTATACACTGTGTACAAGACTACCACTACCCAACCCAAGGCCATAGGTTGTTGCAATAATACCTGCAGAGTAATGATTAGAGCAATCATAATTAAAGATGTGAGCACAGCAAGAATCTGCATTTATTAATTGACCTCTCTCTCTCTCCCCCACCTTATCTTCACCAATACGCTAAACACATAAATGAATGGGTATGTTTCTCACCAAACCTACCATTGGGACATGTGTCTTATTGTTCTCTAAATATTGAAATGTTTTCCATTTAATGTTCCCTGTTCAAAAACTATCATTGGTGGACTGTTGCTATCAATGTAACCTGCATGCCAGTGTAATGCCCACTGTGGTTCCATATATGCATGTGTTCTGATTGCTATGCAAATGTTCCAAATCTGTTGTTTTGGATTGATGGGAATACTCATGCATGCTGTTATAACCAATCCTGGAAGGTGTTTTTTATGACTAACCAATATATGTTCTAAAACTGCAACACCATAGCACATCTGGGAAGGCAGATCCTAGTGGATCTGCCTCTCCCACCTCATCTGGCTGTGGCACTGGGCCCCAGCATGTCTGGTAACCATCCCGGGACCTCCTCGTCTGCTGGTCCTGCACCACCTTTGGGTGGAACCACCTCAGGTGATGGGGCTCATCCCCCCTTGGGCATGGGCTCAGAAAGGATCCTGTCACCCAAAGCCAAGCTGAACAATACCAACTTGTGCTCAGCTATGCTTAGCCGGTATAAGTATTGCTTAAATGTAAATTCTAGGCAAGAATTAGTGTAGCTAAGATGATTTGCACAATGGAAAGCAGTGCTTAGCATCTACCCCTTTAAGCAATACATATACCAGAAAAGCAGGTTTGCCCAGCACTTACCTTAGCTTAGCATATTCAAAACCATCCAATCACAGCAAAGGGTGGGAAATCAGCAGTATTTAAACCTCGCAGGCAGAAATACAGCTCATAACCAGTTGTAGCTCCCCACTGTAGGCACTATGGCTGGTGTTAGAGAGGTTGTATGCTTTTGAGCACAGCGCTGGGGTATTCAGGAGTCCAGGGTCATGGTTGGACTCCTTGTAAAAAACATGATCTGAGACTGCTGCAGGACCAGTACCAGGGCTCCCAATACAAAGCAGAGGCCTGGGAAAGTCTCACCCATGATCTCAACCAGTGCCACTGGCATCCCTTGAACTGGTGAGCAAGTCTGGCACCACTTTGCCAACTTTAAGCAGAGAAAGAGGGAGCTCTTGGACCAGTGGGTCCAAGATGCACACCAGAGGGATGTCCCAGGCATGTGTAAGTATTAATATCAATAACTGTTTACCAAAGTCCAGCCTGTGTATGTGATGGATTGGTATGCTTAAATGTTTCTCTATCTTTTTACAGCTCCAGCTGAGTGGGCTGTGAACCAGGAAGCCCAAGCAAGCAGGCTGCTAAGGCTGCATCACCAGGCTGGTGAGTAACAATCTAGCTTGTAGTATGCATACCAAATAAATATAAAGGAGTAGAATGTCACCTTTCAGTATTAAAAATGGGCATGGTTTGTACTGAATAAACCAGGCAATATTACAGTAATAGTGTCATATAGGCTATATGGTAGCGTTGTCGCCTCACAGTAAGACGCTGTCCGGATTGATTCTCAGCTAGACCGTCTTCTGCGTGGAGACATGTGTGAATGGGCGTACCTTCGTTAAAGGTTGTGCATCAGGGCTGGTAACTCAGCATGTAAAAATCAACTACCAATCATTAGCGAACTGGAGTTCCGCTGTGGCGACCCCTAACCCCTAAAAGCTGAAAGACACAAACCAACAAGTGTCATATAGGCTATATATAAATAAAACTGTAACTGCCTGTCAATAAAATACAAAACCCTGGACTGGTTGTATTTACTTTAGTATTGTATGAATTGAAATGTGTACAGGTTATGCACAGCAATATAGCTCTGAAAACATTAAACAATCAAGTCACATCTGACAAAGTTAGTGCCTTTGTAAGACACAAGATTAACTGATATGAAATGTTTCATGCACCAAGATCTGATATCTGAATGCTAATGTTGTGTTAACCATTGTTTTCCACACTGTGCTATGTCAAAAGGTATGTATAGGAATGTATGTATAAGAATGTCATAATTACAAGGTCAGAATAAAAATATTCAAGGAAGATACAGCAGTTTCTCAATAGCTTATTCTTATGAAACACTAAACCTTTTGTTGTATTTTTGCACAAACAGGCATAGTTCGAATCTCGGGAGTGGTAGTAAGCTGTATGCATAATTTCACCTAGGATTTTGTGAATGTGTCAAAACAGTCACTTAGTGAGAACAGAAATTTCCTCCACAGGTCTGCCAGGTAAGAAAGGTCCAACTCCAAGACTGCAAATGACAGACAGATGAGTACATACACCAAGTAGTCTCCTCCATGAAATGTTCAACTGTCATGCTGTCACAGCTACTGGTCGCTGCTGCCAACAACCAGGGTGACCGATAGAAATCAAGGCAGTGTATGGCAGTAACACACACACACACACACACACACACACACACACACACACACACACACACACACACACACACACACACACACACACACACATGCACACACAGTATAAGTGCACATATGTAACCCTGACTATGTGAATATGGATGGAAACAGTCAGGTAGTGTAAACATAAATTGCCTCCACAGGTCTGCCAGGTAAGAAAAGGTATAAATAGCTATAAGAAGGCTGTAATTATACACTGTGTACAAGCATACCACTACCCAACCCAAGGCCATAGGTTGTTGCAATAATACCTTTAGAGTAATGATTAAAGCAATGATAATTAAAGCTGTGAGCACAGCAAGAATCTACATTTATTAATTGACATTTCTCTCTCTCTCTCCCCCACCTTATCTTCACCAATAAGCTAAACACATAAATGAATGGGTATGTTTCTTACCAAACCTACCATTGGGACATGTGTCTTATTGTTCGATAAATATTGAAATGTTTTCCATTTAATGTTCCCTGTTCAAAAACTATCATTGGTGGACTGTTGCGTAACCTGCATGCCAGTGTAATGCCCACTGTAGTTCCATATATGCATGTGTTCTGATTGCTATGTAAATGGTCCACATCTGTTGTTTTGGGTTGATGGGAATATTCATGCATGCTGTTATAACTAATCCTGGAAGGTGTTTTTTATGACTAACCAATATATGTTCTAAAACTGCAATACCATAGCACGTTTGGGAAGGTAGATCCTAGCGGATCTGCCTCTCCCGCCTCATCTGGCTGTGGCACTGGGCCCCAGCATGTTTGGTACCCATCCTGGGACCTCCTCGTCTGCTGGTCCTGCACCACCTTTTGGTGGAACCACCTCAGGTGAT